>NC_135992.1:12767376-12797735 GCF_053455715.1 Rhinoraja longicauda | reverse complement strand
GACCTGCTGAGTTTCTCCAGCACTCTGTGTCCTTCTCCGTACTAACCAGCATCTGCAGTTCATAGGTTCGTAAGTGATAGGAGCAGAATTAGTCCACTCGGCCCATCAGGTCTACTCTGCCATTCAATCACGGCTGATCTATCTCTCCCTCCTAACCCCATTCTCCTGCCTTCTCCCCATAACCTCTGACACCCGCACTAATCAAGAGTCTGTCTATCTCTGCCTTAAAAATGTCCATTGATTGGCCTCCATAGCCTTCTGTAGCAAAGAATTCCACAGATTCACCACCCTCTGACTAAAGAAAAAGTTCCTTGTGTTTTTCATCTGGTTCTTGATTCCCCCAATCTGTTTAGTTTAGTTTAGTTTAGAGATAAAGCCCCGAAACAGGCCCTTCGGCCCACCGAGTCCGAACCGACCAGTGATCCCCGCACACTAGCACCATCCTACACACACACACTAGAGGACAATTTACACAAACACCAAGCCAATTTACCCACAAACCTGCACGTCTTTGGAGTGCGGGAGGAAACCGAAGATCTCGGAGAAAACCCGCGCCAGTCACGGGGAGAACGTGCAAACTCTGTACAGACAGCGCCCGTGGTCGGGATCGAACCCGGGTCTCTGGCGCTGCAAGCGCTGTTGGGCAGCAACTCGACCGCTGTGTCACCGCGGCCGCCCCCAAAACTACTTCACCCCAGATGGGCCTTGAACCCACAACCCCTGGCTTAGGAGGCCAGTGCCTTATCCATTAGGCCATGGGGCTTCTCATTCCATTAGCGTAAAACATTCTACGTATTTACCCGACCTATTCCAAAGGGGCTAGCTAACAGAATGTCCTGCTTGGTCGCTGGAGAAGTGTGAGAGATTCGTTGCTTTGACTGCATCGATGGACATTCTTGCTATTGAGGGCGTGCAGCGTAGGTTCACGAGGTTAATTCCCGGAATGGCGGGACTGTCATATGTTGAAAGACTGGAGCGACTAGGCTTGCATACGCTGGAATTTAGAAGGATGAGAGGGGATATCTTATTGAAACATATAAGATTATTAAGGGGTTGGACACGTTAGAGGCAGGAAACATGTTCCCAATGTTGGGGGAGTCCAGAACCAGCGGCCACAGTTTAAGAATAAGGGGTAGGCCATTTAGAACGGAGATGAGGAAAAACTTTTTTCACCGAGAGATTTGTGTATCTGTGGAATTCTCTGCCACAGAAGGCAGTGGAGGCCAATTCTCTGGATGCATTCAAGAGAGAGCTGGATAGAGCTCTTAATGAAAGCGGAGTCAGGGGGTATGGGGAGAAGGCAGAAACGAGGTACTGATTGTGAATGATCAGCCCTGATCACATAGAATGGCGGTGCTGGCTTGAAGGGCTGAATGGCCTCCTCCTGCACCTATTGTCTATTGTCTATTGATGGGCACGTTGTAAATGTGAGACACGTTGGCTTTGCAGATGAAATGCAGAAACTGAGAGAATTGACCGAGGGATTATCGAGGGACGTCACCTGCGCAGGGCCTGAGGATGCGGGCGTGGCCACCATCGTAGCCGACGGCAACAGGAGGTGAAGCACTGGCCCGATCGTCGTTCCTACCTCTTGCCCTTCCTCAGAGTCCACGCCTCCGATAGATTGGCTGTGCATGTTCTGGAGATGCTGCCTGGCCCGTTGAGTTATGTTTTCTGGTCTGGGGCCCATCCTTCAGACTTCAGACCCATCCATGTTCTCCAGAGATGCTGCCTGACCCGCTGAGTTACTCCAGCACTCTGTGAAACGTCACCTATCCATGTTCTCCACAGATGCTGCCTGACCCGCTGAGTTACTCCAGCACTTCAAAAGTTTATGTGACAGGAGCAGAATTAGGCCATTCGGCCCATCAAGTCTTCCCGCCATTCAATCATGGCTGATCTATCTCTCCCTCCTAACCCCATTTTCCGACCATCTCCCCATGACTCCCGACACCTGTACTAATTAAGAATCTATCTCTGATAGAAGGCAGGAGAATGGGGTTAGGTGGGAGAGAGGTTATCCAGAGATGCTGCTTGGCCTGCAGAGTTTCTCCACCCTGTCAAAATGTACATCACATCTGAATGAATGCACAGAGTGCTGGAGTAACTCAGCGGGTCAGGCAGCATCTCTGGAGAACATGGATAGGTGTCGTTTCACAGAGTGCTGGAGTAACTCAGCGGGTCAGGCAGCATCTCTGGAGAACATGGATAGGTGTCGTTTCACAGAGTGCTGGAGTAACTCAGCGGGTCAGGCAGCATCTCTGGAGAACATGGATAGGAGACATTGTGGGTTGAGACCCTTCGTCTGACTTTGGAGTCAGTCTCGAGAAAGGTCTTAAGCCAAAACATCGGCTATGCATGTTCTGGAGATGCTGCCTGACCCGCTGAGTTATTTTTCTCTGGTCTGGGTCCCATCCTTCAGACTTCAGACCCATCCATGTTCTCCAGAGATGCTGCCTGACCCGCTGAGTTACTCCAGCACTCTGTGTCCTTTTGTGCATTAACTAGCATATGCAGTTCACAAGTTTATAAGTGATAGGAGCAGAATTAGGCCATTCGGCCCATCAAGTCTACCCTGCCATTCAATCATGGCTGATCTATCTCTCCCTCCTAACCCCATTCTCCAACCATCTCCCCATAACCCCCGACACCGTACTAATCAAGAATCTATCTCTGCCTTTATCGCTGCCACATACCAATTACCAAATGCCCCCTCCTGCCCTCCACCCTCACCCTCCATCGATGGCCTGACACTACTTTAGTTTGGTTTAGTTTCGAGATAGAAACATAGAAAATAGGTGCAGGAGGAGGCCATTCGGCCCTTCGAGCCAGCACCGCCATTCATTGTGATCATGGCTGATCATCCACAATCAGTAACCCGTGCCTGCCTTCTCCCCATACCCTTTGATTCCACTAGCCCCTAGAGCTCAATCTGACTCTCTCTTAAATCCATCCAGTGATTTGGCCTCCACTGCCCTCTGTGGCAGAGAATCCCACAAATTCACAACTCTCTGGCTGAAAAAGTTTCTTCTCACCTCAGTTTTAAATGGCCTCCCCTTTATTCTAAGATTGTGTGGCCCCTGGTTCTGGACTCGCCCACCATCGGGAACATTTTTCAGCGAGATACAGGCCCTTCGGCCCACCAAGTCCGCACCAACCAGCGATCCTCGCGCATTAACGCGACCCTACACACTAGGGACAATTTACACTTTACAGAAGCCAATGATCCTATTGTCACGTACAAACTCCGTACAGACAAGCACCCGCTGCCAGGATCGAACCTGGGTCCATGGCGCTGTAAGTGCTGTAAGGCAGCAACTCTACCGCTGCGCCACCGTGCCGCTGGGCGTCGGTTAAACGTGGGTTTGTTTTGTTGTAGGCCGCTGTCCTCATCGCTGTCAATGCCGGACCTGACCATCACCGAGGCCCAGCGCCACCATGATCCCACCGTCGCCAGGGGCAACGGGGCGGCCATCTTGGTCAACTCTGAGCACCAAAGGTCGCGGCCACAGGAGGGATACCAGCTACTGGGGGTGAGCCGGACACGCGGGGTCTCTCCGAAGAAGGACGCTAAATGCTGGAGTAACTCAGCGGGTCAGGCAGCATCTCTGGAGAGAAGGAACGGGTGTCGTTTCGGGTCGAGACCCTTCTTCAGACTCAAATCCGAAACGACACCCGTTCCTTCTCTCCAGAGATGCTGCCTGTCCCGTTGAGTTACTCCAGCACTTTGTGCCTATCTTCGGTTTTAAACCAGCACCTGCAGTTCCTTCCTGCACACGTGGTCTCTCTATCTGTCCACATGTTTGTGATCTACTCCCCACCAAGTATCAACTACTTATTGGCCTTGCACGATAAATGGAGTGGCACGGTGGCGCAGCGGTAGAGTTGCTGCCTCACAGCGCCAGAGACCCGAGTGTGATCCTGACCATGGGTGCTGGTCTATACTGGGTGCAGGTCTGTACGGAGTTTGTGTGTTCTCCCCGTGACCTGTGAGGGTTTCCTCCCACACTCCAAAGACATACAGGTTTGTAGGCGAATTGGCTAGGTCAAATTGTAAATTGTCCCCAGTGTGTGTGTGTAGGATAGTGTCAGTGTGCGGGGATAGCTGGTCGGCACGGACTGGGTGGGCCGAAGGACAATAGACAATAGGTGCAGGAGTAGGCCATTCGGCCCTTCGAGCCAGCACCACCATTCAATGTGATCATGGCTGATCATTCTCAATCAGTACCCCGTTCCTGCCTTCTCCCCATACCCCCTGACTCCGCTATCCTTAAGAGCTCTATCTAGCTCTCTTTTGAATGCATTCAGAGAATTGGCCTCCACTGCCTTCTGAGGCAGAGAATACCACAGATTTACAACTCTCTGGCTGAAAAAGTTTTTCCTCATCTCCGTTCTAAATGGCCTACCCCTTATTCTTAAACTGTTTCCACGCTGTGTCTCTAAACTAGACTAGGTGTGGCCCTCTAGAGTTTGAGATTTCCATCCTGGGGATAATGTTCTGACTGTCTATCGTATCTACGCCTGTCATCATTTTATATTCTTCTATCAAGTCTCTCCTCAACCTTTGGTATTCCAGGATTGAGGGGCCAATTGACTTCTCTTGCTGCTCAGTATCAAGTGAGGTGGGGAGTTTCTGCAAGGTGTTTGATTTAGTTTAGCTCAGAGATACAGCGCGGTTTAGATTCAAACGATAGAGAAGTATTAGAAAGGGAGATTACGACAAAGGATATTGAGGAGGCTATTGGTTCTTTAAAAAATGGTAAAGCAGTAGGACCAGATGGTTTAGGCTCCGAATTTTATAAAAAATTTTATGATTTGCTTAGCCCACGTTTACATAGACTGTATGAGTATATATATACTCAACAGAAACTTCCAGACACTCTAAATGAATCTATAATAACACTCATTCCTAAAGCTGATAAAGATCCGGAAGATCCGGGATCATACAGAGCAATTGCACTTTTAAATACAGATCAAAAAATTTTAACTAAAATACTAGCGTATAGATTAAGTACAGTGATGAATAAATTAATACACCCTGACCAAACAGGCTTCATTCAGAAACGATACTCATACTATAATCTAAGAAGATTATTTAATATTATATATTCCAAGAGAATTATTAATGAAGATCTAGCAATAATCTCACTTGATGCTGAAAAAGCATTTGATCAGGTTGAATGGTCTTATTTATTTTCGGTGATGGAAAATATGCAGCTAGGGGAGAAATTCTGTACATGGATAAAACTGTTATATACAAATCCCACGGCCAGAATATTTACAAACCAAAGGTTGTCATCGAAATTTAGCCTATCTAGAGGTTGTAGACAAGGATGCCCGTTATCCCCATTATTATTTGCGCTTGCTATTGAGCCACTGGCAGAAAGAGTTAGGGGGCATCCGGAAATACATGGATATAACACAAAGGATACAGTGAATAAAATTTCTCTATACGCAGATGACGTATTAATTTACATCACAAAACCAGAAATTAGTATTCCAAACCTATTAAAGTTAATAACCCAATTTGGTTCATTTTCAGGATACAGAATAAATTGGAATAAAAGCGAAATTATGCCAATAAGGGAACATAATAAACAGATAATACAACAATTTCCATTTAAAATAGTAAATGAAAAATTTAAATATCTAGGTATCTATGTAACTAAGATATATACATCATTATTTAAAGCAAATTTCCCCCCATTATTGAACAAACTACATAAGAATATTCAATATTGGAAAACACTCCCTATCTCAATGGTTGGCAAAATTAATGCCATAAAAATGATTTTTTTACCGCAAATATTATACCTTTTTCAGACAATTCCGATATATCTGACAAAAAACTTTTTTAAAAAATTGGACTCTATTGTTAATGATTTTATCTGGGATTATAAGAATCATAGGATAAACAAAAGACACTTGTGTAAATCAAAAATAAATGGAGGCCTGGCTTTACCCAATTTTTTGTTTTATTTCTGGGCAGTTAATATTAAAAATATGAATTTCTGGTTGGAAGAAATAGATCATCAACCAGACTGGTTAAAAATGGAAAAGGAAGATTGTTTACCTTTTGATATTGGTTCGATATTATTTGCTACGTCTAAATTAAACAAAAAAATTTATAGGGAAAACCCTATAATATTTAGTGCTACACGAATTTGGAAACAATTAAAAAAGACATTAAAATTAGATAATTTATCACTTTTTCTTCCAATTGTGAATAATCCTTTGTTTAAGCCTTCATGGGTAGACAGGGGTTTTACACAATGGAAGGATTATGGAATTAAAAATATGGGACAACTTTATAAGGAAGGCACCTTTCTGACATTTCAGGAGTTGCAACAGACTTATGGTCTTCGTGGAAATGATTATTTCAGATATCTTCAACTTAGAGA
This sequence comes from Rhinoraja longicauda, assembly GCF_053455715.1. Classification (NCBI taxonomy): domain Eukaryota; kingdom Metazoa; phylum Chordata; class Chondrichthyes; order Rajiformes; family Arhynchobatidae; genus Rhinoraja; species Rhinoraja longicauda. The sequence continues at coordinate 12,791,334 of NC_135992.1, read as the reverse complement.
TTATGTAAAATCGAACTCCCAAAATTTTCGAATTAGAAATTCAGAAATTCTTGATGAATGTTGGAACAAACATCCTAATACAGAAAAATTAATATCTTATATATATAATATCTTATTAGACAGTGACATTCCCTCCACGGACTTATACAGACAAAAATGGGAAAAAGAATTAAACCAAGTAATTACGAAAGATACTTGGGAAGAAAGTTTGCAACATATACATCAGTGTTCACTAAACGCCAGACATTCTCTAATACAATTTAAAGTAATACATAGGTTACACTATTCAAAAACAAAACTACATAAAATTTTCCAACTTATCTCACCTAAATGTGATAAATGTCAACATTTAGAAGCTACATTATTTCATATGTTCGCAAACTGTATAAAAATTAAAAAATTCTGGGTAAATATTTTTAGCATAATATCTAAAGTAACCAGCACACAATTGGACCCAGATCCAAAATTAATTATACTCGGAATATTAGAATTAAATCAAACATTTAGAACAATACAAAGAAACTTTATGGATTATAGTTTAATAACAGGAAAAAAATTAATTCTAAAATTTTGGAAAGGCCCTACGGTCCCCACAATCAAAATGTGGATTATAGAAATGACGGAGACCTTAAACGTGGAAAGAATCAGATTTTCCCTGTTGGACAAACAGGAATTATTCATTGGAATATGGTCTCCTTTTATTGATTACTTAAAGGGTCAGAATGGTTCAGCACAGGAACCTGACTAGCACTCGGACTAAAGAATGGATGAAATGCTATACTTTGAAATGTACGTATATATCTCGAATGAAGTTTTTGTTATTTTAATAAATTTTTCCATTCTTCTTTAACTAACTTTTTCCTTATCTTTATAATTTGTTTTTGTTTTTGTTTTTATTTTGCTTCTCTCTCTTTTCTTTCTTTACTTCATCTATTTCTTTAGTTCTATCTAGTTTAAAAAAAAAAAGGGGGCAAAAGGTATTGGAGACAATATAATAATAATTGACAATATTATCAATTTAAAAATGTATGACTGTAAAGATGTACCTATCTCCAATAAAAAATTTATCTCAAAAAAGAGATACAGCGCGGAAACAGGCCCTTCGGCCCACCGAGTCCGTGCCGACCAGCGATCCCCGCATACTAACGCTATCCCACACACACCAGGGACAATTTTACATTTACACCAACCCAGTGAACCGACAAACCTGCACGTCTTTGGAGAGTGGGAGGAAACCGGAGCACCCGGAGAAAACCCACGCAGGTACAGACAAGCTCCCGTAGTCGGGATGGAACCCGGGTCTCCAGCGCTGTGAGGCAGCAGCTCTACCCGCTGCGCCACCGTGCCGAGCTGTCGGGTCAGAGCAGATTGGTGTTGGTGGCTGCAGGAAGGACGCACCGTTGGGACTCATGCTCCGTGTGTTTAAATGTGTCCTCAGCAGCGGGAGGGGATCGCTCTGCGGAACTGCGCTGGAACGGACGCTGTCAGGACCCTGCCCCGCGGTGCGTTTCCAGAATCTCCTCCGTGTTCGCCGACCAAGGGTAGGTGAGCAAAAAACATGCGTGAATGTGATCTGTACTGAGGACAGTTTTCACCCAGGAGCCATCTTGGCCAACCCTGATCGCCCTCTTTGGCAATTGTGCCTAATGCCCCCCCCCTCAGTGGGGGCGGCCACGGTGGCGCAGCGGGTAGAGCTGCTGCCTCACAGCGCCGGAGACTCGGGTTCGATCCCGACTACGGGCGCTGTCTGTTACGGAGTTTGCACGTTCTCCCCGTGACCCGCATGGGTTTTCTCCGGAATCTCCGGTTTACTCCCACACTCCAAAGACGTGCAGGTTTGTAGGTTAATTGGCTTCAGTGAAATTGTCCTTAGTGTGTGTAGGATAGAACTAATGTACGGCTGATCACTGTTCAGTGCGGACTTGGTGGGCCGAAGGGCCTGTTCCACGCTGTATCTCCAAACCAAACTAAACTAAACTAAACATGTCAGGGGTTATGGGGGCAAGGCATGAGGTTGAGAGGGAAAGATAGATCAGCCGTGATTGAATGGTGCAGTAGGCTTGATGGGCCAAATGGCCTAATTCTGCCCCAACAGCTGATAAACTAAACCAAACCAAACTAAAGGAAACTAAACAATCTCCCTCTTTGACCAATCTATTGGTTTTCTCTCCAACGTAGTTTGGTCTTGACTCCATGTTGGTTGGAGTGTGATGAATGTACAAAGCATGTTGTATGAAAAGTGCACACGCTTGTGTTAATGTGCTGGCGGCCAGGTCATGCCACACGCGTGATCGTCCACTCCATGTCTAAGGACTGGTATGTTGGCATTCAGCGAATGGTATGTTGGCATTCATAGCAAGAGGATTTGAGTTTAGGAGCAGGGAGGTTCTGCTGCAGTTGTACAGGGCCTTGGTGCGACCACACCTGGAGTATTGTGTGCAGTTTTGGTCTCCTAATCTGAGGAAAGACGTTCTTGCCTTAGAGGGAGTACAGAGAAGGTTCACCAGATTGATCCCTGGGTTGGCGGGACTTTCATATGAGGAAAGACTGGATAGACTGGGCTTGTACTCTCTGGAATTTAGAAGACTGAGGGGGATCTTATAGAAACATATAAAATTCTTAAGGGGTTGGAGAGGCTAGATGCGGGAAGATTGTTCCCGATGTTGGGGGAGTCCAGAACCAGGGGTCACAGCTTACGGATAAGGGGGAAGTCTTTTAGGACCGAGATGAGAAAACATTTCTTCACACAGAGTGGTGAGTCTGTGGAATTCTCTGCCACAGAAGGTAGTTGAGGCCAGTTCATTGGCTATATTTAAGAGGGACTTAGATGTGGCCCTTTTTGCTAAAGGGATCAGGGGGTATGGAGAGAAGGCAGGTACAGGTTACTGAGCTGGATGATCAGCCATGATCATATTGAATGGCGGTGCAGGCTCGAAGGGCCGAATGGCCTACTCCTGCACCTATTTTCTATGTTTCTATGTTTCTATGTTTCTCGCATGCTTGCGTTGATTTGTGTACACCCGGGGGCTATGGGGACAGACGTAGACATTGACATAAAAAAGAGGTGCAGGAGGAGGCCATTCGGCCCTTCGAGCCTGTTCGCACCACCATCCATTGTGATCATGGCTGATCATCCACAATCAGTAACCCGTGCCTGCCTTCTCCCCATATCCCTTGATTCCACTGGCCCCTAGAGCTCCATCTAACAGGGGAGGAGAATGGCGGTTGGGGGGGAGAGATAGATCAGCCCTGATTGAATGGCGGAGTAGACTTGATGGGCCGAATGGCCTAGTTCTACTCCTATTCCTTGTGACCTTATTCTCTGACCCACACTGAGAGATCCTTAGAATCGTAGCGCCATAGAGTAAACATAGACAATAGGTGCAGGAGGAGGCCATTCGGCCCTTCGAGCCTATACGCACCACCAACCATTATGATCACGACTGATCATCCACAATCAGTAACCCGTGCCTGCCTTCTCCCCATACCCCTTGATTCCGCTAGCCCCTAGAGCTCTATCTAACTCTCTTTTAAATCCATCCAAGTGAATCGGTCTCCACTGCCCTCTGTGGTAGGGAATTCCACAAATTCACACCTCTCTGGGTGAAAATGTTTTTTCTCACCTCAGTTTTAAATGGCCACCCCTTTATTCTTAGACACTGTGTGGCCCCTGGTTCTGGAATTCTTAGACTGTGTGGCCCCTGATTCTGGAGTGACGCAGCGTGGAAACTGGTCCAACCTTCGGCCCAACCTGCCCACAATGGCCAACATATCCCGGCTACACCAGTCCCGCCTGCCTGCGCTTATGATCTTATGAAGTGTGACCCTCTAGCCCACAGGCCGTTTTCGAGGGTGTTCGAGGTGGATGACCAGCTGAGCGGAGACCCCTTCTACATCCGAGTGAACCTGAACATCCTGGGGCCGGTGGACAGCTGCTCCCTGCAGGTGGAGTGCGACGAGATCCTACATGTCCTGGACACGCCCTGCCCGCCGGGCGGCGATTGGCTCTGTGCCCGCATTGACCCCGTCAGCGTGAGCGACCGGGAGCAAGGAACCATCCCCAGCGCCAACAGGTGAGGACAATAGACAATAGACAATAGGTGCAGGAGGAGGCCATTCGGCCCTTCGAGCCAGCACCGCCATTCAATGTGATCATGGCTGATCATTCTCAATCAGTACCCCGTTCCTGCCTTCTCCCCATACCCCCTGACTCCGCTATCCTTAAGAGCTCTATCTAGCTCTCTCTTGAATGCATTCAGAGAATTGGCCTCCACTGCCCTCTGAGGCAGAGAATTCCACAGATTCACAACTCTCTGACTAAAAAAGTTTTTCCTCATCTCTGTTCTAAATGGCCTACCCCTTATTCTTAAACTGTGGCCCCTGGTTCTGGACTCCCCCAACATTGGGAACATGTTTCCTGCCTCTAACATGTCCAACCCCTTAATAATCTTATACGTTTCGATAAGATCCCCTCTCATCCTTCTAAATTCCAGTGTATACAAACCTAGTCGCTCCAGTCTTTCAACATATGACAGTCCCGCCATTCCGGGAATTAACCTAGTAAACCTACGCTGCACGCCCTCAATAGCAAGAATATCCTTCCTCAAATTTGGAGACCAAAACTGCACACAGTACTCCAGGTGCGGTCTCAGTAGGGCCCTGTACAACTGCAGAAGGACCTCTTTGCTCCTATACTCAACTCCTCTTGTTATGAAGGCCAACATTCCATTGGCTTTCTTCACTGCCTGCTGTACCTGCATGCTTCCTTTCAGTGACTGATGCACTAAGACACCCAGATCACGTTGTACGTCCCCTTTTCCTAACTTGACACCATTCAAATAATAATCTGCCTTCCTATTCTTACCACCAAAGTGGATAACCTCACACTTATCCACATTAAACTGCATCTGCCATGCATCCGCCCACTCACACAACCTGTCCAAGTCACCCTGCAACCTCATAGCATCTTCCTCACAGTTCACACTGCCACCTAGCTTTGTATCATCGGCAAATTTGCTAATGGTACTTTTAATCCCTTCATCCAAGTCATTGGTGTATATTGTAAATAGCTGCGGTCCCAACACCGAGCCTTGCGGTACCCCACTAGTCACTGCCTGCCATTCTGAAACCCATTTATCCCCACTCTTTGCTTTCTGTCTGTCAACCAACTTTCTATCCATGTCAGTACCCTACCTCCAATACCATGTGCTCTAATTTTGCCCACCAATCTCTTATGTGGGACCTTGTCGAAGGCTTTCTGAAAGTCGAGGTACACCACATCCACTGGCTCTCCCCTGTCAATTTTCCTAGTTACATCCTCAATAAATTCCAGTAGATCCTGGACAATCCTCTCCACCCAGAGAGTTGTGAATCTGTGGAATTCTCTGCCACAGAGGGCAATGGAGGCCGACTCGCTGGATGTATTCAAGAGAGAGTTAGATAGAGCTCCAGGGGCGAGTGGAATCCCGGGATATGGGGAGAAGGCAGGCACGGGTTACTGATTGTGGATGTATTTGAGTATAGGAGCAGGGAGGTTCTGCTGCAGTTGTACAGGGCCTTGGTGAGACCGCACCTGGAGTATTGTGTACAGTTTTGGTCTCCTAATCTGAGGACAGACATTCTAGCCTTAGAGGGAGTACAGAGAAGGTTCACCAGATTGATCCCTGGGATGGCAGGACTTTCATATTAAGAAAGACTGGATAGACTCGGCTTGTACTCGCTGGAATTTAGAAGACTGAGGGGGGATCTTATAGAAACATATAAAATTCTTAAGGGGTTGGAGAGGCTAGATGCGGGAAGATTGTTCCCGATGTTGGGGAAGTCCAGAACCAGGGGTCACAGCTTAAGGATAAGGGGGAAGTCTTTTAGGACCGAGATGAGAAAACATTTCTTCACACAGAGAGTGGTGAGTCTGTGGAATTCTCTGCCACAGAAGGTAGTTGAGGCCAGTTCATTGGCTATATTTAAGAGGGAGTTAGATGTGGCCCTTGTGGCTAAAAGGATCAGGGGGTATGGAGAGAAGGCAGGTACAGGTTACTGAGCTGGATGATCAGCCATGATCATATTGAATGGCGGTGCAGGCTCGAAGGGCCGAATGGCCTCCTCCTGCTCCTATTTTCTATGTTTCTATGTTTCTATGATCACAGTGAATGGCGGTGCTGGCTCGAAGGGCCAAATGGCCTCCTCCTGCACCTATTGTCTATGTTTCTACGCACCCTGTTGTGTGGGCAAGTAAAGTCTTGCGAGACGCTACGCGGAAACAGGCCCTTCGGAACGTGCCGGTAGCCTGGTATACGCCGAAGATAGACACAAAACGCTGGTGTAACTCAGCGGGACGGGCAGCATCTCTGGAGAGAAGGAATGGGTGACGTTTCGGGTCAGCCTGAAGAAGGGTCTCGACCCGAAACGTCACCCACTCCTTCACTCCGCAGATGCTGCCCGTCCCGCTGAGTTACTCCGGCATTGAGTGTCCACCTTCAGGCACTTCGGAATGTGCGTGTTGTAGATTTAAACAACATTCTCGCGCGAGGATGGGATTCGCAGTTGCCAGTGTGTGTCGTGGCGCCTTTAGACTTCAGTGATACAGCGGGGAAACGGGGCCCCCACACGCCCTCGGGAGGTCAATTTACAATCTGTGCTGAAGCCAATTAACCTGCAAACCCGCACGTCTTTGGAGTGTGGGAGGAAACCGGAGCGCCCGGAGAAAACCCACACAGTCACAAGGAGAACGTTCAAACTCCGTACAGTTTGCACGGCACGGTAGCGCAGCGGTAGAGTTGCTGCTTTACAGCGAATGCAGCGCCGGAGACTCAGGTTCGATCCTGACTACGGGTGCTGTACTGTAAGGAGTTTGTACGTTCTCCCCGTGACCTGCGTGGGTTTTCTCCGAGATCTTCGGTTTCCTCCCACACTCCAAAGACGTACAGGTATGTAGGTTAATTGGCTGGGTAAATGTGAAAAATTGTCCCTAGTGGGTGTAGGATAGTGTTAATGTGCGGGGATCGCTGGGCGGCACGGACTTGGTGGGCCGAAAAGGCCTGTTTCCGGCTGTATATATATGATATGATATGATATGGCACTGAGGTCAGGATTAAACGTGGACACCTGGTGCTGTGAGATGGTGGCTCTACCAGCTCATCAGGTCATAAAGTTATAGGAGAAGAATGAGGCCATTCAGCCCATCAAGTCCACTTCGCCGCTCAATCATGGCTGATCTATCTCTCCCTCCCAACCCCATTCTCCTGCCTTCTCCCCATAATCTTTGAACCCCTGTTGCTGCTAATGGAAGGGTTGAAGCAATTGAAGTTTAGTTTAGAGATACAGCGCGGAAACAGGCCCTTCGGCCCATCGAGTCCGCGCCGACCGGCGATCCCCGCGCACTAACACTACCCCACACACACCGGGGACAAGTTACAATTTTACTGAAGCCAATTAACCTTCGAACCTTTACGTCTTTGGAGTGAGGGAGGAAACTGGAGCACCCGGAGAAAACCCACGCAGGTCACGGGGAGAACGTACGAAATCCGTTCAGACGGGACCCGTGGTTGGGATCGAACCTGGGTCTCTGGCACTGTGAGGCAGGTGTCTCCGAGAGTGTGAGAAAATAACTGCAGATGCTGGTACAAATCGATTTATTCACAAAATGCTGGAGTAACTCAGCAGGTCAGGCAGCATCTCGGGAGGGAAGGAATGGGTGACGTTTCGGGTCGTGACCCTTCTTCAGACTGAAGAAGGGTCTCGAAGGGTCTCGACCCGAAACGTCACCCATTCCTTCTCTCTCTCGAGATGCTGCCTGACTTGCTGAGTTACTACTGCATTTTGTGAATAACTCTCTGAGAGTGTGATAGATGTAAGATAAGGTGAGTGGGGAGAGATGGGATGTTGTAAGCAGTATCTGCTCCATATCCCGGCCACCATGAGCTGCCCCCACTTGCTTGCCAAAGATTCGTGAAGACAAAAGTGGTCATGGATCAGCTGAGAATGCCAACCGTGAAGGGAATTTATTTGAAATCTCTCTCTTTCTCTTTCTCTCTCTCTCTCTCTCTCTCTCTCTCTCTCTCTCTCTCTCTCTCTGCCTCTCTCACTCTCTCTCTCTCTCTCGTTCCGTTTTAGAGCTCACCAGCTACTCATGGTGAAAATCCACTCCCTCATCGGAAACTTCCAGAAGAACGAGAGAGCAAAAAAGGTAACTGGCCGACAGGACAAGACACAAAGGGGCTGGAGCAACACAGCGGGTCGGGCAGCATCGCTGGAGATGGGAGGGGGAGGAACTGCAGGCGCTGGTTTAAACCGGAGATAGACGCAAAATGCTGGAGTAACTCAGCGGGACGGGCAGCATCTCCGGAGAGAAGGAAATGGGTGACGTTTTGGGTCAGGACTGAAGGAGGGTCTCGACCTGAAACGTCACCCATTCCTTCTCTCCAGAGATGCTGTCTGTCCCTCTGAGTGATTCCGGCATTTTGTGTCTAGCATCTCTGGAGAACATGGATGTGTGGCGTTTTGGGTCGGGACCCTTCTTTAGACAGATTTTAATTGGGAGGGGGAGCCGGAAGAGAGGTTGGGGTGGGGCTAAGCCTGCTAAGTGATAGGTGGATACAGGTGAGGGGAGGGTGTGAGGGGGTGTTGTGGATTGGCAGATGGTTGGGCAAAGTGTTTAGTGGAGCTGATTCTGCATTGTATCAACATTGCCATCAGTTTGTGTGACTGACCCTCAGGTCAACGTAGAGTTGTGCCACAAGTGTGGCCCAGCCAACGGGATGAGCAAATAAACAGGGAACCAGCGGCCAATGCCCCTACCACGTGACCAGGAGTCAGACCAAGTTTAGTGTGCTGAGTTTAAAGATACAGCTCGGAAACAGGCCCTTCGGCCCACCGGGTCCGCGCCGACCAGCGATCCCCGCACACTAACACCATCCTACACCCACTGGGGACAATTTTTACATTTGCCAAGCCAATTAATCTACATACCTGTAGGTTAACACGTCTTTGGAGTGTGGGAGGAAACCGAAGATCTCAGGGAAAACCCACGCAGGTCACGGGGAGAACGTACAAACTCCGTACAGACGGCGCCCGTAGTCGGGATCGAACCCGGGTCTCCCGCGCCGCATTCGCTGTAAGGCAGCAACTCTACCGCTGTGCCACCGTGACCGCCCTATCCTGAGTTACTTCTGTTCTGTGAACTAAAGATCGCAGGGAAAATGTTCCCAATGTTGGGGGAGCCCAGAACCAGGGGCCACACAGTCTTAGAATAAAGAGGAGGCCATTTAAAACTGAAGTGAGAAGGAACTTTTTCACCCAGAGAGTTGTGAATTTGTGGAATTCTCTGCCGCAGAGGGCAGTGGAAGCCAAATCACTGGATCGATTTAAGAGAGAGTTAGATTGAGCTCTAGGGGCTAGTGGAATCAAGGGATATGGGGGGGAAGGCAGGCACGGGTTACTGATTGTGGATGATCAGCCATGATCACAATGAATGGCGGTGCTGGCTCGAAGGGCCAAATGGCTTCCTCCTGCACCTATTTTCTATGTTTCTAAACATAGAGTTAGGGGCATCGGTTTTGCATATATATATACACGTACGCACAAACACATGTATACAGAACTCAGGTAAAAGTTGTAAATTATCATATCATCATATCATATCATATATATACAGCCGGAAACAGGCCTTTTCGGCCCTCCAAGTCCGTGCCGCCCAGCGATCCCCGTACATTAACACTATCCTACACCCACTAGGGACAATTTTTCACATTTACCCAGCCAATTAACCTACATACCTGTACGTCTTTGGAGTGTGGGAGGAAACCGAAGATCTCGGAGAAAACCCACGCAGGTCACGGGGAGAACGTACAAACTCCGTACAGTGCAGCACCCGTAGTCAGGATCGAACCTGAGTCTCCGGCGCTGCATTCGCTGTAAAGCAGCAACTCTACCGCTGCGCCACCGTGCATCGCTAGTGTGTAGGGTAGTGCTGGTGTATGGGGCTTGTTGGTCGGCGTGGACTCAGTGGGCCTGTTTCTGCACGGTATCTCGACACTAAACTAAACTACAGGCCCAGTGCTGTCAAATTGGAGAACCAGAGGGAATAGGTTTAGGATGAAGGGGGAAAGATTTTATAGGAATCCGAGGGGTAACGTCTTCACACAAAGGGTGGTGGGTGTACGGAACGAGCTGCCGGAGGAGGTAGTTGAGGCTGGGACTATTGCGACGTTTAAGAAACAGTTAGACAGGGTACATGGATAGGACAGTTTTGGAGGGATATGGGCAGGTATGACTGGTGTAGCTGGGACATGTTGGCCGGTGTGGGCAAGTTGGGCCGAAGGGCCCGTTTCCACGCTGTATCATTCTATGATTCCATGACTCTATGAGTCCATGGTTCTCGGACTCTATGAGTGCTGGAGTGGCTCAGCGGGTCAGACCCTCTGAAGGGACTTTCTTGACCTAAAACGTCACCCGATTACTTCTATCCAGAGATGAATTGAATTGAATTGAACACTTTAGTGTTGTACTAGACCAAGTGGACCCGTTGGGCCCAAACCTCTCCTGCATTGGTGCAGCACCCTCTCCTACCCCCTGCTTTGCCTCCCTCCCCCTCCCTCCTCCCTCCCCCTCCCTCCTCCCTCCCCTCCCCCCCACTCCATCCCCCTCAACCTCCCCTTATCCTTCCCCCCTCCCTCCCTCGCTCCCCCCCCCTCTCCCTCCCTCCCTAGGAGAGAGATTTAAACTTAAAAATGTGAATAACTTTAAAAATATAACACCGATTTCAATGAAACTTCTTCCATTGGGACGACGGTGAGTAAGGTGGGCCTGAAATTGTCGCGCTATCGCGTACCGTTTTGGCTGTAGTTCAGGAACAAACAAACAAACAAACAAACAAACGAGAGTTTTAGTATTTAGTGAGTCACAGTGAGGTTCTTTGCTTGCATACCCAAGGTGTGTGCAAATAGTCGCCACGTAAAGGGCGTTGACAAAGTTACAAAGTACTCCCCCCCCCGCCAGGTCCCCATTGTTCTTCCCCCTCCCCCCCCCGTCAGGTCCCCATTGTTCTTCCCCCTCCCTCACGACCCCCCCTCCCCCCCCACCAGGTCCCCCATTGTTCTTCCCCCTCCCTCAAACCCCCCCTCCCCCCCCACCAGGTCCCCCATTGTTCTTCTCCCTCCCCTCCCCCCCCGCCAGGTCCCCCTTTGTTCTTCCCCCTCCCCTCCCCCCCGCCAGGTCCCCCATTGTTCTTCCCCCTCCCTCATGACCCACCCCCGCGCGCTAGGTCCTCCTTTGTTCTTCCCCCTCCCCCCCTCCCCTCCCCCCCCCGCCAGGTCCCCCTTTGTTCTTCCCCCTCCCCCCTCCCCTCCCCCCCCCCCGGCCAGGTCCCTCATTGTTCTTCCCCCCTCCCCTCCCCCCCCGCCAGGTCTCCCATTGTTCTCCCCCCTCCCTCACGGTGGTCCCCCCCACACCGGGCCCTCCTTCCTTCCTTCCTTCCCCCTCTCACGGCAGCGGTGTTCTCGCGTCCACGTGGCCCGTCCTCGTCCGTCGGTTGGCGCTGTCGGCGTCGGGCCCTCTCCCGTGACCCCGGGCCCCCCCGCTGTCCCGCTGGGCTACTTTGGCATTTGGTGTCCACCTTCTAAGACCACCGACTCTTCCGCTTGTGTTCCCCGAAGGCCGTGAAGAGCTGCGATGAGTTGAAGTCGCTGACGGGGGACCGGGTGAGGATCGTGGTGGCGGGTCGGCCCTGGAAGGTCTCCAGCTCCTGCAACCCCTCCCTCAGCTTCTGCCGTGAAGGTAAGTCCACCTCACTGGACATACGGCCTTGAGTCGACTCAGTTGAAGGCAGGCACAGGTGAAGGCCAGATGTGGATAAGGGGGACCCTGTTCTAATGATGGTTTTGTCATCTGTGTAGCGAATGGGCAGATGTCTCCTTGTATCGGTGTCCCTAGAGGGTCTGACCCACTGAGCTACACCAGCACTCATAGAGTCCTAGAGCCATGGAGTCATAGAGTGATACGGCGTGGAAACAGGCCCTTCGGCCCAACTTGCCCACACCGGCCACCATGTCCCAGCTGCACTAGTCCCACCTTGGCCCATATTCCTCCAAACAGATCAAAGGAAAATGTAGAAAGGGTCATCGTTGGCTGAGGGGAAAGTGACAAGCAGACGCACAATCAGTAAAACGAACCCTGGATTAATTCGACAGTGAAGCTCGTCGGAGAACTTTAGTGGGGGAGAGGCGGAGAGAGAGAGAGAGAGAGAGGGGAAAGCAAGGGTTACTTGAAGTTACAGGATTCAAAATTCACACCGAAGATAGATACAAAACGCTGGGATAAGAGAGAGCTGGATAGAGCTCTTAAGGATAGTGGAGTCGGGGTATGGGGAGAAGGCAGGAACGGGGTACTGATTGAGAATGATCAGCCATGATCACATTGAATCACCATTCAACGGTGATTCAATGGCTGGCTCTAAGGGCCGAATGGCCTACTCCTGCACCTATTGTCTACTGTCTATTGTCTATTGTAACTCAGCTTCTCTGGAGAGCAGGAATGTGTGAGGAAAAACGAAAGGGTTTGTCAGGAACGGGCGGTCACGGTGGCGCAGCGGTAGAGTTGCTGCCTTACAGCGAATGCAGCGCTGGAGACCCGGGTTCAATCCCGACCACGGATGCTGTCTGTACGGAGTTTGCACGTTCTCCCCGTGACCTGCGTGGGTTTCCTCCGAGATCTTCGGTATCCTCCTACACTCCAAAGACGTGCGGGTTAGTAGGTTAATTGGCTTGGTATAAACGTAAAAATTGTCCCCAGTGTGTGTAGGATAGTGTTACTGTGCGGGGACCGTCGGTCGGCGCGGACCCGATGGGCCGAAGGGCCTGTTTCTGCGCTGTATCTCTAAACTAAACTAAAAAAACTAAACTAAACCAAAGGTTGTGTTAAAGCTTGAACTGTGTTTATGCTTTATTCTTAATTGTTAACTGTATGTTTGTGTTGTCATTTGTGATTTAGATTTTTAGATTTAGAGGTACAGTGCGGAAATAGGCCCTTCGGCCCACCGGGCCCAGCGCCAATAAACTAATTTATTCATTCATTCATTCAATTGCAGACACGAACGAGAGAGTCGTGCCTTACAGCCTTGTTCGCCCGGTCAGTGTGCGTCAGAAGCGGCCGGTGGTTATAATGCCGACAGTGTTAGCCAGGCCTCTGATCCAACGCATCCTGCAGTCACCGACCGCCGCCGACTTCCAAATGGTGCAAGCAGGTAGGAGCCCTCGTGCATGGGAATATTCACATCGGCACGGTGGCGTAGCGGTAGAGTTACGGCCTCACAACGCCGGGCACCCGGGTTCGATCCTGACCACGGGTGCTGTCCGCACGGAGTTTGTACGTTCTCCCCGTGACCTGCATGGGTTTTCTCCGGGTGCCTCCCACACTCCAAAGACATAAAGGTTTGTGTTGTTAATCGGCTTGTTTGTGCTTACATGTGTGTGTGCGTGTGTGTGTGTGTGCGTGTGTGTGTGTGCGTGCGTGCGTGCGTGCGTGCGTGTGTGTTTACCTGTTGTGTGTGTGTGTCTGTGTGTGTGTGTGTCTGTGTACCTGTGTGTGTGTGTGTGTGTGTGTGTGTGTTTACCTGTTGTGTGTGTTTACCTGTGTGTGTGTGTGTACCTGTATGTGTCTGTGTGTGTGTTTACCTGTTGTGTGTGTTTACCTGTGTGTTTACCTGTGTGCGTGTGTGTGTGGTAGTGTTAATGTGCAGGGATCGCTGGTCGGTGCGGACTCAGTTGTCCGAAGGGCCTGTTTCCGTGCTGTATCTCTTAACTAAACTAAACTAAATCAGGTGGCCATTTGGCCCATTGCATCCCCTCTGTCCACTGTAATGGGCCCGTAGATTGAGAGAAAGGCACAGCACAGAAACAGGCCCTTCAGTCCACTGCATCCGTGCTAGCCAATGACGCTTACCTACACCGATCCCACTGGCCTGCATCAGGACCATAACTCTCTGTGATAGTTTAATTAACAAGAGTGCAATGGCATTCAATGGACTGTATGGAGTCTGTAGAAGGGACTTGACCCGAAACGGTCTCAGCATTTATCTTCCCACCGCTGCCGAGGTAACGAGAACGTTTGTCCGTCACTTTCTTTTCCAGAGGTTCTCACTGAGGAACAGTTGAAGAACAAGACTCGGTTTTCTTTGCAAAAGGTGCTGAACGAGGACAAGTATGAATGCATCACCCTCGAAGCGATCCGAGACGTCATCGCCAAGGTACCGAGTTGTGGTTGAGTTCATTTGGGTTTGGTTTATTGTAGACTTGATGGGCCGAAGGGCCTGTTTCCATGCCATATCTTTAATTTTAATTTCGATGAGTTCAGTTTAGTTTATTATTGTCAGGTGTACCGAGCGAGGTACAGTGAGAAGCTTTTGTGTTGCGTGATAACCAGTCAGTGGAAAGACAACACACGATCACAATCGAGCTGTCCGCAGTGTACAGATACAGGAGAAAGGGAATAATGTTTAGCGCAAGATAAAGTCCGATTTTAGATAGTCCGAGGGTCTCCAACGTGGTAGATAGTAGTTCAGCACTGCTCTCTGGTTGGGTTAGGATGGTTCAGTTGCCTGATAACAGCTGGGAAGAAACTGCCCCTGAATCTGGAGGTGTGCGTTTTCACACTTCTGTACCTCTTGCCCGATGGGAGAGGGGAGACGAGGGAGCGGCCGGGGTGAGACTGGTCCTTGATTATGCTGAGAGAAAGGCACAGCACAGAAGCAGGCCCTTCGGTCCATTGCATCCGTGCTAGCCAGTGACGCTTACCTACACCAATCCCACTGGCCTGCACCAATCCCACTGGCCTGCAATCCCACTGGCCTGTGACAGAGAGTAAAGACTATACATGATTAGAATCGAGCCATCCACAGTGTACAGGTACATGAGAAGGAGAAATAATGTCAATAACGTTTAGTGCGAATTAAAGTCCGATTGGCGGCACGGTAGCGCAGCGGTAGAGTTGCTGCTTTACAGCGAATGCAGCGCCGGAGACTCAGGTTCGATCCTGACTACGGGTGCTGCACTGTAAGGAGTTTGTACGTTCTCCCCGTGACCTGCGTGGGTTTTCTCCGAGATCTTCGGTTTCCTCCCACACTCCAAAGACGTACAGGTATGTAGGTTAATTGGCTGGGTAAATGTAAAAATTGTCCCTAGTGGGTGTAGGATAGTGTTAATGTACGGGGATCGCTGGGCGGCACGGACTTGGAGGGCCGAAAAGGCCTGTTTCCGGCTGTGTATATATATGATATGATATGATAAAGATAGTCCAATGATCTCCAATGAGGTAGATGGTAGCTCAGGACTGCCCTCTAGTGGTTGGTAGGATGGGGCCACTCATGGCACATTGATGCCAAGAGAATAGTGTGGCTCTGTGCCAAACTCTGGAGACCTTTGGTCACAGGGCATGAGTTTGGAGACTTGAACACAAACTGAGACGGTGTTGAAATTTTGGTTTTCGGTCTATTATTATTGTCACATGTAGCGCCGCGCGGTGAAAAGCTTTGCTTTGCATGCACTCCCAACATGATCAGAGCTGCCACGTGTGAAGAGAAATCACGTGAATAACGTTTAATGCAAGATAAAGTCTGACCAAATGTACTCGGAGGGTCTCCAATGGGGTACTGTAGACAGTAGCTCAGGATTCGCTCTCTCGTTGTGGTACAATGAAGTCGATCGGTACGATAAATAGAGCTCAGGGTACAGTTTTGGTCTCTGAATCTGAGGAAAGACATTATAGCCTTAGAGGGAGTACAGAGAAGGTTCACCAGATTGATTCCTGGGATGGCAGGACTTTCATATGAAGAAAGACTGGATAGACTCGGCTTGTACTCGCTGGAATTTAGAAGATTGAGGGGGGACCTTATAGAAACTTACAAAATTCTTAAGGGGTTGGAGAGCTAGATGCGGGAAGATTGTTCCCGATGTTGGGGAAATCCAGAACCAGGGGTCACAGCTTAAGGATAAGGGGGAAGTCTTTTAGGACCGAGATGAGAAAACATTTCTTCACACAGAGAGTGGTGAATCTGTGGAATTCTCTGCCACAGAAGGTAGTTGAGGCCAGTTCATTGGCTATATTTAAGAGGGAGTTAGATGTGGCCCTTGTGGCTAAAGGGATCAGGGGGTATGGAGAGAAGGTAGGTTCGGGATACTGAGTTGGATGATCAGCCATGATCATATTGAATGGCGGTGCAGGCTCGAAGGATCGAATGGCCTCCTCCTGCACCTATTTTCTATGTTTCTATGTTTCTATGTTTCTATGTTTCTATGATACAGAGGGCAGAACACAGTGTTTTGTGGTACATCAGTTCCAGAGACAAAGTCCAATGTGGGTAGTGGTGGATCGGACAGTACCCTAGCTTATGGAAGGACCGTTTAGAAGACTGGGATTGACTCAGTGGGTGGACCTTGTTGTGTGACTTTGCCGGGGTTACGGAGGACATAGGTTGAAGGCCACTCGGCCCCTCGAGCCTGCTCCGGCCGATCATCAAGGTCACTGCTCACTTCCAAAATCAGCACCGGAGATAGACACAAAATGCTGGAGTCGCTCAGCGGGTAAAAGCAGCATCTCTGGAGAGAAGGAATGGGTGACGTTACTTGTCGAGACCCTTCTTCAGGCTGAGCGTCACTGGGAGAGGGAAGGAACAGAGATGAGGAAGTGTAAGAGATCAAAGGAAATGAAGGTGAAGGAAAATGTGGGATTGTTAGCTAAGGGGAAGATGAGAACAAAGCAAATCAGCGGCACTTTGTTGCTCGAGCCCCAATAACGTTAAATATTCCGAGATCTGTCAATTTCTCCATTGAATGAACTCAGCAACTGACCCCCAAATCCTGGCTGGTCGTCATCCCCCGAAGGAAGATGTTACCATGGGAACGATGGGCAAAACCCAGAGTAGGGGCGGGGCCTGGCTGGAGAGAGGCGGGGCCTGGCTGGAGAGAGGCGGGCCCAGGCTGGAAAGAGGCAGAGCCTGGCTAGAGAGCGGGGCCTGGCTGGGGAGAGGCGAGGCCTGGCTGGGGAGAGGCGGGCCCTGGCTGGAGAGGGGTGGGGCCTGGCTGGAGAGGGGCGGGCCTGGCTGGAGAGGGGCGGGCCTGGCTGGGGAGAGGCGAGGCCTGGCTGGGGAGAGGCGGGCCCTGGCTGGAGAGGGGTGGGGCCTGGCTGGAGAGGGGCGGGCCTGGCTGGAGAGGGGCGGGCCTGGCTGGAGAGGGGCGGGCCTGGCTGGAGAGGGGCGGGCCTGGCTGGAGAGGGGCGGGCCTGGCTGGGGAGGGGCGGGCCTGGCTGGAGAGGGGCAGGGCCTGGTATGGGAGAGGCGGGGCCTGGTGTGGAATGGGAGGGGCCTGGTATGGGAGAGGCGGGGTCTGATAAGGAAAGTGGGGGCATGTTGGAATGGGCGGGGCTCGGTAGCCGAAGGGCGGGGCATGGTCGAGTGGGCGGGTCCTCACAGGGGAGGGGTGGAGCCTGGGAGGGGGCAGGATCTGGCATGGGAAAGGCGGGGCCTGGTTGGAGAGAGGTGGGGCTTAGTCTGAGAGGGGAGGGGCCTGGTCAGGGAGAAGGCGGGGCCTAATAGATGGGCGTGTCCTCACCAGTGGATGGGAGGAGTGTGATAGGGGAGGGGGCGGGGTGTAGTTGAGGAGGGGCAGGGTCTGGGTCTTTCCCTTGATGTGGATGTTGATGATCCTCCTAATACACAGAGTGGATGTGGCGAGGATGTTTCCACTGGTGGGAGAGTCTAAGACTGGAGGCCACAGCCTCAGAATTAAAGGATGTTCTTTTAGGAAGGAGCTGAGGAGAAATTTCTTTAGCCAGAGGGTGGTGAATCTGTGGAATTCATTGCCACAGACGGCTGTGGAGGCCAAGTCAATGGATGTGTTTAATGTCAGAGATGAACAGATTCTTGATCAGTGCGGATGTCAGAGGTTAGAGGGGAGAAGGCAGGAGAATGGGGTTAGGAGGGAGAGATAGATTGAATGGTGGAGATGGGCCGAATGGCCTAATTCTACTCCTCATCCTTATGACCACCTCATGACACTGGGATGGGGGGCTATGGAGGAAGCCCCCTGGATACCCGACCTTAACACGATCCTTGCTGCCCCTCGTGCTGCTCAACCTCCCCCCCTCTCTCCTCTCTCCCCGACTCGGCTTGCCGGCACAACCTCCGAATGACAATGGCCAACGTTCTCCCCCTTTCAGAACAAGCACGGCCTGCTGCCTGTCGGAGTGCACGTGGTTAGGGACCTGATCATCGAGGAAATCTACACCATCATCATCCACATCAAAGTGACGGGCAAAAACATGAAGAAACTGAGGTGACCTCCTGGCCAATGCTGATATTGGCAGTGGGTGGGGTGGGCAGATGGTTGGCATTACAGGGTAGGCTGGAGGCAGAGGGGGCAGACTGGGCAGAGGGGGCAGAGTGGGCAGAGGGGGCAGACTGGGCAGAGGGGGCAGACTGGGCAGAGGGGGCAGACTGGGCAGAGGGGGCAGACTGGGCAGAGGGGGCAGACTGGGCAGAGGGGGCAGACTGGGCAGAGGGGGCAGACTGGGCAGAGGGGGTAGACTGGGCAGAGGGGGTAGACTGGGCAGAGGGGTAGATGGTTGAAAGGTTGAATTGTTGGTGGTGGGCTAATGTGTTGTTGGAGATGGTAGACAGTGGGTGGAGGGGGTAGACAGTGGGTGTAGGGGGTAGAGGGTGGGTGGAGGGGTAGACAGTGGGTGGAGGGGGTAGACAGTGGGTGTAGGGGGTAGAGGGTGGGTGGAGGGGGTAGAGGGTGGGTGGAGGGGTAGACAGTGGGTGGAGGGGGTAGACAGTGGGTGGAGAGGGTAGACAGTGGGTGGAGGGGGTAGACAGTGGGTGGAGGGGGTAGACTGGGTAGAGAGGGTAGACAGTGGGTGGAGGGGTCGACAGTGGGTGGAAGGGGTAGACAATGGGTAGAGAGGGTAGACAGTGGGTAGACGGGGTAGACAGTGGGTGGAGGGGGTAGACGGTGGGTAGAGAGGGTAGACGGTGGGTAGAGGGGGTAGACAGTGGGTGGAGGGGGTAGACGCAGATGCAGTTTAATGTGGATAAGTGTGAGGTTATCCACTTTGGTGGTAAGAATAGGAAGGCAGAGTATTATCTGAATGGTGTCAAGTTAGGAAAAGGGGACGTACAACGTGATCTGGGTGTCCTAGTGCATCAGTCACTGAAAGGAAGCATGCAGGTAAAGCAGGCAGTGAAGAAAGCCAATGGAATGTTGGCCTTCATAACAAGAGGAGATGAGTATAGGAGCAAAGAGGTCCTTCTGCAGTTGTACAGGGCCCTGGTGAGACCGCACCTGGAGTACTGTGAGCAGTTTTGGTCTCCAAATTTGAGGAAGGATATTCTTGTTATTGAGGGCGTGCAGTGTAGGTTTACTAGGTTAATTCCCGGAATGGCGGGACTGTCACTGGAGCGACTAGGCTTGTATACACTGGAATTTAGAAGGATGAGAGGAGATCTTATCGAAACGTATAAGATTATTAAGTGGTTGGACATGTTAGAGGCAGGAAACATGTTCCCAATGTTGGGGGAGTCCAGAACCAGGGGCCACAGTTTAAGAATAAGGGGTAGGCCATTTAGAACTGAGATGAGGAAAAACCTTTTCAGTCAGAGAGTTGTGAATCTGTGGAATTCTCTGCCTCAGAAGGCAGTGGAGGCCAATTCTCTGAATGCATTCAAGAGAGAGCTAGATAGAGCTCTTAAGGATAGTGGAGCCAGGTTGTTATGGGGAGAAGGCAGGAACGGGGTACTGATTGAGAATGATCAGCCATGATCACATTGAATGGCGGTGCTGGCTCGAAGGGCCGAATGGCTTCCTCCTGCACCTATTGTCTATTGTCTATTGTCTAGACAGTGGGTGGAGGGGTAGACAGTGGGTGGAGGGGGTAGACAGTGGGTGGAGGGGGTAGACAGTGGGTGGAGGGGTAGACAGTGAGTGGAGGGGTAGACTATTGGTAGAGGGCTACACTGTTGGCATTGAGCTGACTGTTGGTGGAGGTGATTGGACTGTTGTGGAGGGGACTAGACTGTGGGCGTAGGGTTGGCGTTGAGATACACTATCGGCAGAGTGGGAGCAGACACTGGGAGGAGTGACTGAGTTTTCCCGTCGTCTCTCCCTGCAGGAAGTTGGCGCCCAAGTCGTGCAGCAGCGACGCAGAGTTCCTGAGGCTCCACCGCGTCGAGCAGAAGCACCTGGAGTCGGCGCCGTGCCTCTCGGCCGCGGTGGAGCCCGGCGCCTGGGCCACCGTGGACGAGCTGGCCAAGGCCGTGAGGGACAGCGTCGCCCGGGAGCAGCAAAAGGTCGTGTGGGTCGAGCAGAACTAGACGTTCCTGGACCCTCGGCGCTGGGCGGCTGATCGCCCCGTGGGGAAGGTCCACGCTCCCGGCAGAGACAGACTGGAGGATCCACCCCAGCCTCTCCGGTCCAAGGACCAAGCTTCAGATCTCTCAGATGTCCAAGGACCAAGATTTGATCTCCTCAATGTTCAGGGATCCAGCCATTAGATATCTTCTCAGATGTCCAAGGACCCAGTTTCAGATCTCTCAGATGTCCAAGGACCCAGTTTCAGATCTCTCAGATGTCCAAGGACCCAGTTTCAGATCTCTCAGATGTCCAAGGACCCAGATTTGATCTCCTCAATGTCCAAGGACCCAGATCTCCTCAATGTTTACGCATCCAGCCTTAGATGTCTTCTCAGATCAAGTCAAGTCAAGTCAAGTCAAGTCAAGTCAAATTTATTTGTCACATACACATACTCGATGTGCAGTGAAATGAAAGTGGCAATGCCTGCGGGTTGTGCACAAAAATGTCCACAGACCCAGCCTCAGATCTCCTCAATGTCCAAGGACCCAGCCTCAGAGCTCCTCTCAGTTGCCCGAGGACCGTGGGTCTCCCTACGTCCCGTCACTCCCGTCCAGTCGGAGACACAGCGGAAGCCTCCAGCCCAACAATGGGACACGTTCACACCAGCGGTGACACCAAGTTCACGGCTGACGTCTTTATCTCAAATGCACCTTCCACCCCTTCCCCACAGAGATATGGAGAGGCAGCTGGAATGGGCAGCAGATGGAGGAGGTAAAGTGGACAGTCCGGTTGTAGCGTGGAGAAGGAAGCTGGATAATTATCTACAAGGAAGGATTTTGCAGAGCTGGGCAGTTGGACCAGGCGTATTGCTCTTCAATAGAGCCCGCACAGATAGAATGGGCAGAATGGCCTTCTATAATGCTCCGGCCCTTTGCTTCTCCACCTCCCAATTCCAGCCCCTTTTGCCTGAAAACCGTCATTCCCTTTATCCGTTCAATCATTCCTCTCTTCCTCCCAACCACACACTGTTCCTCAAGTCTGAAGAAGGCTCTCGACCCGAAACGTCACCCATTCCTTCTCTCCAGAGATGCTGCCTGACCCACTGAGTTACTCCAGCATTTGGTTTCTGTCTTCACTGTTCCCTTAACTTGCTTTCTCCACTGCATCTCAAAACTTATTTTCTGTCTTTCCAAATTCCAGTTCAATCGTAGTTTTATTTGGGTTTAGTTTTAGAGATACAGCGTGGAAACAGGCGCTTCGACCCACCGAGTGCGGGCCGACCAGCGATCGCCCTGTACACTCACACGATCCTACACACTAGGGACAATTTACAGCAGCCCGCTAACCTACGAACCTGCACGTCTCTGGAGCGTGGGAGGAAACCGGAGCACCCGGAGAAAACCGGGGAGAACGTACAAACTCCGTACAGACAGCGCCCGTCGTCAGGATCGAACCTGGGACTCTGGCGCTGTGAGGCAGCAACTCTACCGCTGCGCCACCGTGTCTGACCTGACCTGAAACACACACTGTTTCACGATCAACAGGGTCTTCCTATCGAATGTGGAACACTGTACGCACATGTGACAATAGACAATTGGTGCAGGAGTAGGCCATTCGGTCCTTCGAGCCAGCACCACCATTCAATGTGATCTTGGCTGATCATTCTCAATCAGTATCCCGTTCCTGCCTTCTCCCCGTACCCCCTGACTCGGCTATCCTTAAGAGCTCTATCTGCTCTCTCTTGAATGCATTCAGAGAATTGGCCTCCACTGCCTTCTGAGGCAGAGAATTCCACAGATTTACAACTCTCTGACTGCAAATGTTTTTCCTCATCTCCGTTCTAAATGGCCTACCCTTATTCTTAAACTGTGGCCCCTGGTTCTGGACTCCCCCAACATTGGGAACATGTTTCCTGCCTCGAACGTGTCCAACCCCTTAATAATCTTATACCTTTCGATAAGATCCCCTCTCATCCTTCTAAATTCCAGTGTATACAAGCCTAGTCGCTCCAGTCTTTCAACATACGACAGTCCCGCCATTCCGGGAATTAACCTAGTAAACCTACGCTGCACGCCCTCAATAGCAAGAATATCCTTCCTCAAATTTGGAGACGAAAACTGTGCACAGTACTCCAGGTGCGGTCTCACTAGGGCCCAATCTTGGACAATCTTGGATGTCCCAATCTTGGACATTTATTCCAAAGGTTCATTTACAAAAAGGACACAAAATGCTGGAGTCTGCTCCGCCATTCGATCACGGCTGATCTACCCTGTCCGAATGGCCTACTCCTGCACCTATCGTCTATTGTCTAACCCCATTCTCCTGACTTCTCCCCGAAACCTTTAACACCCTCACTAATCAAGGCATTAAGGAACTGCAGACGCTGGAATCTTGAGCAAACCTCAAAGTGCCGGAGGAACTCAGCGGGTCAGGCAGCATCCGTGGAGGGGAATGGACTGCAATGTGTGGGGTCAGCCCTTTAGTTTAGTTTAGTTTAGAGATACAGCGCGGAAACAGGCCCTTCGGCCCACCGAGTCCGCGCCGACCAGTGATCCCCGCGCACTAACACTATCCTGTACACACACTAGGGACAGTTTACACTTACACCAAGCCAATTAACCTACAAACCTGCACGTCTTTGGAGTGTGGGAGGAAACGGAAGATCTCGGAGTAAACCCACGCAGGGTCACGGGGAGAGCGTACAAACTCCGTACAGACGGCACCCGTGGTCGGGATCGGAACCGGATCTCTGGCGCCGCAAGGCAACAACTCTACCGCTGTGCCACCGTGCCACTGTGCCACCGTGCCACCCTTATTCATGGTGTTGAAGATCTACACAGAACTCTGACAAAGAAAGATATGTGAACAGGAACCAAGTTTCCAAAGACTTTTTAATATATTGTAAATACATCTTTATTTTTTGGTTCTATTAGACCTATTTATACTATTTTATTTTTATTATCAGTGTTATTGGGTTTTTTTTACCAACAGGTGAAAATCGTAGTTATGTTTGTCCATATTGGCCGGCATTGTATCATTGAATGCAATTTAGTGGAAAACTTTAGAAGGATGAGAGGGGAACCTCATTGAAACCTACAGAAAATTGGAAGGCTTAGATAGAGTGGATGTGGAGAGGATGTTTCCACTAGTGGGAGAGTCTAGGACCAGAGGGCACAGCCTCAGAATTAAAGAACGTTCTTTCAAGAAGGAGATGAGGAGGAATTTCTTTAGTCAGAGGGTGGTGAATCTGTGGAATTCTTTGCCACAGAAGGCTGTGGAGGCCAAGTCAGTGGATATTTTTAAGGCAGAGATAGATAGATTCTTGATTAGTGCGGGTGTCAGGGGTTATGGGGAGAAGGCAGGAGAATGGGGTTAGGAGGGGAGAGAGAGATCAGCCACGATTGAATGGCGGAGTAGACTTGATGGGCCAAATGGCCCAATACTACACCTGTCCCTTACGACCATGGTACTTTAGTGCACCTAAGTACAGTGAAATTCTTTATTTTTGCCCATGGTTCAGTGATAATCCTACTGTACATCGGACACATCGGTTATGCTAGACTTTAGAGATACAGCACAGAAACAGGCCCTTCGGCCCACCGAGTCCGTGCCGACCCCACCC
>NC_135992.1:12737199-12766876 GCF_053455715.1 Rhinoraja longicauda | reverse complement strand
CCATTTATTTCTGCATCTAATATCTAGGCTTTTCCTTTGTATACAGGGGGTACTGTGATAGAGTTGCTGCCTCACAGCGCCAGAGACCCGGGTTCGATCCTGACCACGGGTGCTGTCTGCGCAGAGTTTGCACGTTCTCCCCGTGACCACGTGGGTTTTCTCCGGGTGCTCCGGTCTCCCCCCACTCCAAAGAGGTGAAGGTTTGTACGTCAATTGGCTTCGGTAAAAATTGTGAATTGTCCCTAGTGTGGAGGACAGTGTTGGTGTGCGGGGATTGCTGGTCGGCACGGACTCGGTGGGCCGAAGGGCCTGTTTCTGCGCTGTATCTCTAAAGTCTAGCATAACCGATGTGTCTGATGTACAGTAGGATTATCACTGAACCATGTGCAAAAATAAAGAATTTCACTGTACTTAGGTGCACTAAAGTACCATGGTCGTAAGGGACAGTAGTATTGGGCCATTCGGCCCCATCAAGTCTACTCTGCCATTCAATCGTGGCTGATCTCTCTCTCCCCTCCTAACCCCATTCTCCTGCCTCTCCCCATAACCCCCGACACCCGCACTAATCAAGAATCTATCTATCTCTGCCTTAAAAATATCCACTGACTTGGCCTCCACAGCCTTCTGTGGCAAAGAATTCCACAGATTCACCACCCTCTGACTAAAGAAATTCCTCCTCATCTCCTTCTTGAAAGAACGTTCTTTAATTCTGAGGCTGTGCCCTCTGGTCCTAGACTCTCCCACTAGTGGAAACATCCTCTCCACATCCACTCTATCTAAGCCTTCCAATTTTCTGTAGGTTTCAATGAGGTTCCCCTCTCATCCTTCTAAAGTTTTCCACTAAATTGCATTCAATGATACAATGCCGGCCAATATGGACAAACATAACTACGATTTTCACCTGTTGGTAAAAAAAACCCAATAACACTGATAATAAAAATAAAATAGTATAAATAGTCTAATAGAACCAAAAAATAAAGATGTATTTACAATATATTAAAAAGTCTTTGGAAACTTGGTTCCTGTTCACATTATCTTTCTTTGTCAGAGTTCTGTGTAGATCTTCAACACCATGAATAAGGGTGGCACGGTGGCACAGTGGCACGGTGGCACAGCGGTAGAGTTGTTGCCTTGTGGCGCCAGAGACCCGGGTTCGATCCCGACCACGGGTGCCGTCTGTACGGAGTTTGTACGCTCTCCCCGTGACCTGCGTGGGTTTACTCCGAGATCTTCCGTTTCCTCCCACACTCCAAAGACGTGCAGGTTTGTAGGTTAATTGGCTTGGTGTAAGTGTAAATTGTCCCTAGTGTGTGTACAGGATAGTGTTAGTGCGCGGGGATCACTGGTCGGCGCCGACTCGGTGGGCCGAAGGGCCTGTTTCCGCGCTGTATCTCTAAACATTGTCAGTCCATTCCCCTCCACGGATGCTGCCTGACCCGCTGAGTTCCTCCGGCACTTTGAGGTTTGCTCAAGATTCCAGCGTCTGCAGTTCCTTAATGCCTTGATTAGTGAGGGTGTTAAAGGTTTTGGGGAGAAGTCAGGAGAATGGGGTTAGACAATAGACGATAGGTGCAGGAGTAGGCCATTCGGACAGGGTAGATCAGCCGTGATTGAATGGCGGAGCAGACTCCAGCATTTTGTGTCCTTTTTGTAAATGAACCTTTGGAATAAATGTCCAAGATTGGGACATCCAAGATTGTCCAAGATTGGGCCCTAGTGAGACCGCACCTGGAGTACTGTGCACAGTTTTCGTCTCCAAATTTGAGGAAGGATATTCTTGCTATTGAGGGCGTGCAGCGTAGGTTTACTAGGTTAATTCCCGGAATGGCGGGACTGTCGTATGTTGAAAGACTGGAGCGACTAGGCTTGTATACACTGGAATTTAGAAGGATGAGAGGGGATCTTATCGAAAGGTATAAGATTATTAAGGGGTTGGACACGTTCGAGGCAGGAAACATGTTCCCAATGTTGGGGG
Organism: Rhinoraja longicauda; assembly: GCF_053455715.1. NCBI lineage: Eukaryota > Metazoa > Chordata > Chondrichthyes > Rajiformes > Arhynchobatidae > Rhinoraja > Rhinoraja longicauda. Next base: position 12,764,901 of record NC_135992.1, on the reverse strand, counting down.
AGTCCAGAACCAGGGGCCACAGTTTAAGAATAAGGGGTAGGCCATTTAGAACGGAGATGAGGAAAAACATTTGCAGTCAGAGAGTTGTAAATCTGTGGAATTCTCTGCCTCAGAAGGCAGTGGAGGCCAATTCTCTGAATGCATTCAAGAGAGAGCCAGATAGAGCTCTTAAGGATAGCCGAGTCAGGGGGTACGGGGAGAAGGCAGGAACGGGATACTGATTGAGAATGATCAGCCAAGATCACATTGAATGGTGGTGCTGGCTCGAAGGACCGAATGGCCTACTCCTGCACCAATTGTCTATTGTCACATGTGCGTACAGTGTTCCACATTCGATAGGAAGACCCTGTTGATCGTGAAACAGTGTGTGTTTCAGGTCAGGTCAGACACGGTGGCGCAGCGGTAGAGTTGCTGCCTCACAGCGCCAGAGTCCCAGGTTCGATCCTGACGACGGGCGCTGTCTGTACGGAGTTTGTACGTTCTCCCCGGTTTTCTCCGGGTGCTCCGGTTTCCTCCCACGCTCCAGAGACGTGCAGGTTCGTAGGTTAGCGGGCTGCTGTAAATTGTCCCTAGTGTGTAGGATCGTGTGAGTGTACAGGGCGATCGCTGGTCGGCCCGCACTCGGTGGGTCGAAGCGCCTGTTTCCACGCTGTATCTCTAAAACCAAAACCCAAATAAAACTACGATTGAACTGGAATTTGGAAAGACAGAAAATAAGTTTTGAGATGCAGTGGAGAAAGCAAGTTAAGGGAACAGTGAAGACAGAAACCAAATGCTGGAGTAACTCAGTGGGTCAGGCAGCATCTCTGGAGAGAAGGAATGGGTGACGTTTCGGGTCGAGAGCCTTCTTCAGACTTGAGGAACAGTGTGTGGTTGGGAGGAAGAGAGGAATGATTGAACGGATAAAGGGAATGACGGTTTCAGGCAAAAGGGGCTGGAATTGGGAGGTGGAGAAGCAAAGGGCCGGAGCATTATAGAAGGCCATTCTGCCCATTCTATCTGTGCGGGCTCTATTGAAGAGCAATACGCCTGGTCCAACTGCCCAGCTCTGCAAAATCCTTCCTTGTAGATAATTATCCAGCTTCCTTCTCCACGCTACAACCGGACTGTCCACTTTACCTCCTCCATCTGCTGCCCATTCCAGCTGCCTCTCCATATCTCTGTGGGGAAAGGGGTGGAAGGTGCATTTGAGATAAAGACGTCAGCCGTGAACTTGGTGTCACCGCTGGTGTGAATGTGTCCCATTGTTGGGCTGGAGGCTTCCGCTGTGTCTCCGACTGGACGGGAGTGACGGGACGTAGGGAGACCCACGGTCCTCGGGCAACTGAGAGGAGCTCTGAGGCTGGGTCCTTGGACATTGAGGAGATCTGAGGCTGGGTCTGTGGACATTTTTGTGCACAACCCGCAGGCATTGCCACTTTCATTTCACTGCACATCGAGTATGTGTATGTGACAAATAAATTTGACTTGACTTGACTTGACTTGACTTGACTTGATCTGAGAAGACATCTAAGGCTGGATGCGTAAACATTGAGGAGATCTGGGTCCTTGGACATTGAGGAGATCAAATCTGGGTCCTTGGACATCTGAGAGATCTGAAACTGGGTCCTTGGACATCTGAGAGATCTGAAACTGGGTCCTTGGACATCTGAGAGATCTGAAACTGGGTCCTTGGACATCTGAGAAGATATCTAATGGCTGGATCCCTGAACATTGAGGAGATCAAATCTTGGTCCTTGGACATCTGAGAGATCTGAAGCTTGGTCCTTGGACCGGAGAGGCTGGGGTGGATCCTCCAGTCTGTCTCTGCCGGGAGCGTGGACCTTCCCCACGGGGCGATCAGCCGCCCAGCGCCGAGGGTCCAGGAACGTCTAGTTCTGCTCGACCCACACGACCTTTTGCTGCTCCCGGGCGACGCTGTCCCTCACGGCCTTGGCCAGCTCGTCCACGGTGGCCCAGGCGCCGGGCTCCACCGCGGCCGAGAGGCACGGCGCCGACTCCAGGTGCTTCTGCTCGACGCGGTGGAGCCTCAGGAACTCTGCGTCGCTGCTGCACGACTTGGGCGCCAACTTCCTGCAGGGAGAGACGACGGGAAAACTCAGTCACTCCTCCCAGTGTCTGCTCCCACTCTGCCGATAGTGTATCTCAACGCCAACCCTACGCCCACAGTCTAGTCCCCTCCACAACAGTCCAATCACCTCCACCAACAGTCAGCTCAATGCCAACAGTGTAGCCCTCTACCAATAGTCTACCCCTCCACTCACTGTCTACCCCTCCACCCACTGTCTACCCCCTCCACCCACTGTCTACCCCCTCCACCCACTGTCTACCCCTCCACCCACTGTCTAGACAATAGACAATAGACAATAGGTGCAGGAGGAAGCCATTCGGCCCTTCGAGCCAGCACCGCCATTCAATGTGATCATGGCTGATCATTCTCAATCAGTACCCCGTTCCTGCCTTCTCCCCATAACAACCTGGCTCCACTATCCTTAAGAGCTCTATCTAGCTCTCTCTTGAATGCATTCAGAGAATTGGCCTCCACTGCCTTCTGAGGCAGAGAATTCCACAGATTCACAACTCTCTGACTGAAAAGGTTTTTCCTCATCTCAGTTCTAAATGGCCTACCCCTTATTCTTAAACTGTGGCCCCTGGTTCTGGACTCCCCCAACATTGGGAACATGTTTCCTGCCTCTAACATGTCCAACCACTTAATAATCTTATACGTTTCGATAAGATCTCCTCTCATCCTTCTAAATTCCAGTGTATACAAGCCTAGTCGCTCCAGTGACAGTCCCGCCATTCCGGGAATTAACCTAGTAAACCTACACTGCACGCCCTCAATAACAAGAATTGCAAGGGGTGACATAGAATCAGGAGATGTTGAATCAGTATGGATAGAAATGAGAAATTGTAAGGGTAAAAAGACCCTAATGGGAGTTATCTATAGGCCCCCAAACAGTAGCCTTGACTTAGGGTGCAAGTTAAATCAGGAGATAAAATTGGCGTGTCAAAAATGTAATGCTACGGTGGTTATGGGAGATTTCAACATGCAGGTAGACTGGGAAAATCAGGTTGGAAATGGACCCCAGGAAAGAGAGTTTGTAGAGTGCCTTCGAGATGGATTCTTAGAACAGCTTGTACTGGAGCCTACCAGGGAGAAGGCAATTCTGGATTTAGTGTTGTGTAATGATCCTGATCTGGTAAGGGGACTAGAGGTAAAAGAGCCATTAGGAGGCAGTGATCACAACATGATAAGTTTTACTCTGCAAATGGAAAGGCAGAAGGGAAAATCGGAAGTGTCGGTATTGCAGTATAGCAAAGGGGATTACAGAGGCATGAGGCGGGAGCTGGCCAAAATTGATTGGAAGGAGGCCCTAGCAGGGAAGACGGTAGAACAGCAATGGCAGGTATTCCTGGGAATAATGCAGAGGTTGCAGGATCAATTTATTCCAAAGAGGTGGAAAGACTCTAAGGGGAGTAAGAGACACCTGTGGCTGACAAGGGAAGTCGGGGACAGCATAAAAATTAAGGAGAGGAAGTATAACATAGCAAAGAAGAGTGGGAAGACAGAGGATTGGGACTCTTTTAAAGAGCAACAAAAGTTAACTAAAAAGGCAATACGAGGAGAAAAGATGAGGTACGAGGGTAAACTAGCCAATAATATAAAGGAGGATAGCAAAAGTTTTTTTAGGTACGTGAAGAGGAAAAAAATAGTCAAGGCAAATGTGGGTCCCTTGAAGACAGAAGCAGGGGAGTTTATTATGGGGAACAAAGAAATGGCAGACGAGTTAAACCGTTACTTTGGATCTGTCTTCACTGAGGAAGATACACACAATCTCCCAAATGTTCTAGGGGCTGGAGAACCTAGGGTGATGGAGGAACTGAAGGAAATCCACATTAGGCAGGAAATGGTTTTGGGTAGACTGATGGGACTGAAGGCTGATAAATCCCCAGGGCCTGATGGTCTGCATCCCAGAGTACTTAAGGAGGTGGCTCTAGAAATAGTGGAAGCATTGGAGATCATTTTTCAATGTTCTATAGATTCAGGATCAGTTCCTGTGGATTGGAGAATAGCAAATGTTATCCCACTTTTTAAGAAAGGAGGGAGAGAGAAAACGGGTAATTATAGACCAGTTAGTCTGACATCAGTGGTGGGGAAAATGCTGGAGTCAATTATAAAAGACGAAATTGCTGAGCATTTGGATAGCAGTAACGGGATCGTTCCGAGTCAGCATGGATTTACGAAGGGGAAATCATGCTTGACAAATCTACTGGAATTTTTTGAGGATGTAACTAGGAAAATTGACAAGGGAGAGTCAGTGGATGTGGTGTACCTCGACTTTCAGAAAGCCTTCGACAAGGTCCCACATAGGAGATTAGTGGGCAAAATTAGGGCACATGGTATTGGGGGTAGGGTACTGACATGGATAGAAAATTGGTTAACAGACAGAAAGCAAAGAGTGGGGATAAATGGGTCCCTTTCGGAATGGCAGGCAGTGACCAGTGGGGTACCGCAAGGTTCGGTGCTGGGACCCCAGCTATTTACGATATACATTAATGACTTAGACGAAGGGATTAAAAGTACCATTAGCAAATTTGCAGATGATACTAAGTTGGGGGGTAGTGTGAATTGTGAGGAAGATGCAATAAGGCTGCAGGGTGACCTGGACAGGTTGTGTGAGTGGGCGGATACATGGCAGATGCAGTTTAATGTAGATAAGTGTGAGGTTATTCACTTTGGAAGTAAGAATAGAAAGGCAGATTATTATCTGAATGGTGTCAAGTTAGGAGGAGGGGGAGTTCAACGAGATCTGGGTGTCCTAGTGCATCAGTCAATGAAAGGAAGCATGCAGGTTCAGCAGGCAGTGAAGAAAGCCAATGGAATGTTGGCCTTCGTAACAAGAGGAGTTGAGTATAGGAGCAAAGAGGTCCTTCTACAGTTGTACCGGGCCCTGGTGAGACCGCACCTGGAGTACTGTGTGCAGTTTTGGTCTCCAAATTTGAGGAAGGATATTCTTGCTATGGAGGGCGTGCAGCGTAGGTTCACTAGATTAATTCCCGGAATGGCGGGACTGTCGTATGTTGAAAGGCTGGAGCGATTGGGCTTGTATACACTGGAATTTAGAAGGATGAGGGGGGATCTTATTGAAACATATAAGATAATTAGGGGATTGGACACATTAGAGGCAGATAACATGTTCCCAATGTTGGGGGAGTCCAGAACAAGGGGCCACAGTTTGAGAATAAGGGGTAGGCCATTTAGAACGGAGATGAGGAAGAACTTTTTCAGTCAGAGGGTGGTGAAGGTGTGGAATTCTCTGCCTCAGAAGGCAGTGGAGGCCAGTTCGTTGGATGCTTTCAAGAGAGAGCTGGATAGAGCTCTTAAGGATAGCGGAGTGAGGGGGTATGGGGAGAAGGCAGGAACGGGGTACTGATTGATAGTGATCAGCCATGATCGCATTGAATGGCGGTGCTGGCTCGAAGGGCTGAATGGCCTACTCCTGCACCTATTGTCTATTGTCTATTGTCTATCCTTCCTCAAATTTGGAGACCAAAACTGCTCACAGTACTCCAGGTGCGGTCTCACCAGGGCCCTGTACAACTGCAGAAGGACCTCTTTGCTCCTATACTCATCTCCTCTTGTTATGAAGGCCAACATTCCATTGGCTTTCTTCACTGCCTGCTTTACCTGCATGCTTCCTTTCAGTGACTGATGCACTAGGACACCCAGATCACGTTGTACGTCCCCTTTTCCTAACTTGACACCATTCAGATAATACTCTGCCTTCCTATTCTTACCACCAAAGTGGATAACCTCACACTTATCCACATTAAACTGCATCTGCGTCTACCCCCTCCACCCACTGTCTACCCCCTCTACCCACCGTCTACCCTCTCTACCCACCGTCTACCCCCTCCACCCACTGTCTACCCCGTCTACCCACTGTCTACCCTCTCTACCCATTGTCTACCCCTTCCACCCACTGTCGACCCCTCCACCCACTGTCTACCCTCTCTACCCACTGTCTACCCCCTCCACCCACTGTCTACCCCCTCCACCCACTGTCTACCCTCTCCACCCACTGTCTACCCCCTCCACCCACTGTCTACCCCTCCACCCACCCTCTACCCCCTCCACCCACCCTCTACCCCCTCCACCCACTGTCTACCCCCTCCACCCACTGTCTACCCCTCCACCCACCCTCTACCCCCTACACCCACTGTCTACCCCCTCCACCCACTGTCTACCATCTCCAACAACACATTAGCCCACCACCAACAATTCAACCTTTCAACCATCTACCCCTCTGCCCAGTCTACCCCCTCTGCCCAGTCTACCCCCTCTGCCCAGTCTGCCCCCTCTGCCCAGTCTGCCCCCTCTGCCCAGTCTGCCCCCTCTGCCCAGTCTGCCCCCTCTGCCCAGTCTGCCCCCTCTGCCCAGTCTACCCCCTCTGCCCAGTCTACCCCCTCTGCCCAGTCTGCCCCCTCTGCCCAGTCTGCCCCCTCTGCCCAGTCTGCCCCCTCTGCCCAGTCTGCCCCCTCTGCCCAGTCTGCCCCCTCTGCCCCCTCTGCCCAGTCTGCCCCCTCTGCCTCCAGCCTACCCTGTAATGCCAACCATCTGCCCACCCCACCCACTGCCAATATCAGCATTGGCCAGGAGGTCACCTCAGTTTCTTCATGTTTTTGCCCGTCACTTTGATGTGGATGATGATGGTGTAGATTTCCTCGATGATCAGGTCCCTAACCACGTGCACTCCGACAGGCAGCAGGCCGTGCTTGTTCTGAAAGGGGGAGAACGTTGGCCATTGTCATTCGGAGGTTGTGCCGGCAAGCCGAGTCGGGGAGAGAGGAGAGAGGGGGGGAGGTTGAGCAGCACGAGGGGCAGCAAGGATCGTGTTAAGGTCGGGTATCCAGGGGGCTTCCTCCATAGCCCCCCATCCCAGTGTCATGAGGTGGTCATAAGGATGAGGAGTAGAATTAGGCCATTCGGCCCATCTCCACCATTCAATCTATCTCTCCCTCCTAACCCCATTCTCCTGCCTTCTCCCCTCTAACCTCTGACATCCGCACTGATCAAGAATCTGTTCATCTCTGACATTAAACACATCCATTGACTTGGCCTCCACAGCCGTCTGTGGCAATGAATTCCACAGATTCACCACCCTCTGGCTAAAGAAATTTCTCCTCAGCTCCTTCCTAAAAGAACATCCTTTAATTCTGAGGCTGTGGCCTCCAGTCTTAGACTCTCCCACCAGTGGAAACATCCTCGCCACATCCACTCTGTGTATTAGGAGGATCATCAACATCCACATCAAGGGAAAGACCCAGACCCTGCCCCTCCTCAACTACACCCCGCCCCCTCCCCTATCACACTCCTCCCATCCACTGGTGAGGACACGCCCATCTATTAGGCCCCGCCTTCTCCCTGACCAGGCCCCTCCCCTCTCAGACTAAGCCCCACCTCTCTCCAACCAGGCCCCGCCTTTCCCATGCCAGATCCTGCCCCCTCCCAGGCTCCACCCCTCCCCTGTGAGGACCCGCCCACTCGACCATGCCCCGCCCTTCGGCTACCGAGCCCCGCCCATTCCAACATGCCCCCACTTTCCTTATCAGACCCCGCCTCTCCCATACCAGGCCCCTCCCATTCCACACCAGGCCCCGCCTCTCCCATACCAGGCCCTGCCCCTCTCCAGCCAGGCCCGCCCCTCCCCAGCCAGGCCCGCCCCTCTCCAGCCAGGCCCGCCCCTCTCCAGCCAGGCCCGCCCCTCTCCAGCCAGGCCCGCCCCTCTCCAGCCAGGCCCCGCCCATCTCCAGCCAGGGCCCGCCTCTCCCCAGCCAGGCCTCGCCTCTCCCCAGCCAGGCCCCGCTCTCTAGCCAGGCTCTGCCTCTCTCCAGCCTGGGCCAGCCTCTCTCCAGCCAGGCCCCACCTCTCTCCAGCCAGGCCCGCCCCTCTCCAGCCAGGCCCGCCCCTCTCCAGCCAGGCCCCGCCCCTCTCCAGCCAGGGCCCGCCTCTCCCCAGCCAGGCCTCGCCTCTCCCCAGCCAGGCCCCGCTCTCTAGCCAGGCTCTGCCTCTTTCCAGCCTGGGCCCGCCTCTCTCCAGCCAGGCCCCGCCCCTACTCTGGGTTTTGCCCATCGTTCCCATGGTAACATCTTCCTTCGGGGGATGACGACCAGCCAGGATTTGGGGGTCAGTTGCTGAGTTCATTCAATGGAGAAATTGACAGATCTCGGAATATTTAACGTTATTGGGGCTCGAGCAACAAAGTGCCGCTGATTTGCTTTGTTCTCATCTTCCCCTTAGCTAACAATCCCACATTTTCCTTCACCTTCATTTCCTTTGATCTCTTACACTTCCTCATCTCTGTTCCTTCCCTCTCCCAGTGACGCTCAGCCTGAAGAAGGGTCTCGACAAGTAACGTCACCCATTCCTTCTCTCCAGAGATGCTGCTTTTACCCGCTGAGCGACTCCAGCATTTTGTGTCTATCTCCGGTGCTGATTTTGGAAGTGAGCAGTGACCTTGATGATCGGCCGGAGCAGGCTCGAGGGGCCGAGTGGCCTTCAACCTATGTCCTTCGTAACCCCGGCAAAGTCACACAACAAGGTCCACCCACTGAGTCAATCCCAGTCTTCTAAACGGTCCTTCCATAAGCTAGGGTACTGTCCGGTCCACCACTACCCACATTGGACTTTGTCTCTGGAACTGATGTACCACAAAACACTGTGTTCTGCCCTCTGTATCATAGAAACATAGAAACATAGAAACATAGAAAATAGGTGCAGGAGGAGGCCATTCGATCCTTCGAGCCTGCACCGCCATTCAATATGATCATGGCTGATCATCCAACTCAGTATCCCGAACCTACCTTCTCTCCATACCCCCTGATCCCTTTAGCCACAAGGGCCACATCTAACTCCCTCTTAAATATAGCCAATGAACTGGCCTCAACTACCTTCTGTGGCAGAGAATTCCACAGATTCACCACTCTCTGTGTGAAGAAATGTTTTCTCATCTCGGTCCTAAAAGACTTCCCCCTTATCCTTAAGCTGTGACCCCTGGTTCTGGATTTCCCCAACATCGGGAACAATCTTCCCGCATCTAGCTCTCCAACCCCTTAAGAATTTTGTAAGTTTCTATAAGGTCCCCCCTCAATCTTCTAAATTCCAGCGAGTACAAGCCGAGTCTATCCAGTCTTTCTTCATATGAAAGTCCTGCCATCCCAGGAATCAATCTGGTGAACCTTCTCTGTACTCCCTCTAAGGCTATAATGTCTTTCCTCAGATTCAGAGACCAAAACTGTACCCTGAGCTCTATTTATCGTACCGATCGACTTCATTGTACCACAACGAGAGAGCGAATCCTGAGCTACTGTCTACAGTACCCCATTGGAGACCCTCCGAGTACATTTGGTCAGACTTTATCTTGCATTAAACGTTATTCACGTGATTTCTCTTCACACGTGGCAGCTCTGATCATGTTGGGAGTGCATGCAAAGCAAAGCTTTTCACCGCGCGGTGCTACATGTGACAATAATAATAGACCGAAAACCAAAATTTCAACACCGTCTCAGTTTGTGTTCAAGTCTCCAAACTCATGCCCTGTGACCAAAGGTCTCCAGAGTTTGGCACAGAGCCACACTATTCTCTTGGCATCAATGTGCCATGAGTGGCCCCATCCTACCAACCACTAGAGGGCAGTCCTGAGCTACCATCTACCTCATTGGAGATCATTGGACTATCTTTATCATATCATATCATATATATACACAGCCGGAAACAGGCCTTTTCGGCCCTCCAAGTCCGTGCCGCCCAGTGATCCCCGTACATTAACACTATCCTACACCCACTAGGGACAATTTTTACATTTACCCAGCCAATTAACCTACATACCTGTACGTCTTTGGAGTGTGGGAGGAAACCGAAGATCTCGGAGAAAACCCACGCAGGTCACGGGGAGAACGTACAAACTCCTTACAGTGCAGCACCCGTAGTCAGGATCGAACCTGAGTCTCCGGCGCTGCATTCGCTGTAAAGCAGCAACTCTACCGCTGCGCTACCGTGCCGCCAATCGGACTTTAATTCGCACTAAACGTTTTTGACATTATTTCTCCTTCTCATGTACCTGTACACTGTGGATGGCTCGATTCTAATCATGTATAGTCTTTACTCTCTGTCACAGGCCAGTGGGATTGCAGGCCAGTGGGATTGGTGCAGGCCAGTGGGATTGGTGTAGGTAAGCGTCACTGGCTAGCACGGATGCAATGGACCGAAGGGCCTGTTTCTGTGCTGTGCCTTTCTCTCAGCATAATCAAGGACCAGTCTCACCCCGGCCGCTCCCTCGTCTCCCCTCTCCCATCGGGCAAGAGGTACAGAAGTGTGAAAACGCACACCTCCAGATTCAGGGGCAGTTTCTTCCCAGCTGTTATCAGGCAACTGAACCATCCTAACCCAACCAGAGAGCAGTGCTGAACTACTATCTACCACGTTGGAGACCCTCGGACTATCTAAAATCGGACTTTATCTTGCGCTAAACATTATTCCCTTTCTCCTGTATCTGTACACTGCGGACAGCTCGATTGTGATCGTGTGTTGTCTTTCCACTGACTGGTTATCACGCAACACAAAAGCTTCTCACTGTACCTCGCTCGGTACACCTGACAATAATAAACTAAACTGAACTCATCGAAATTAAAATTAAAGATATGGCATGGAAACAGGCCCTTCGGCCCATCAAGTCTACAATAAACCAAACCCAAATGAACTCAACCACAACTCGGTACCTTGGCGATGACGTCTCGGATCGCTTCGAGGGTGATGCATTCATACTTGTCCTCGTTCAGCACCTTTTGCAAAGAAAACCGAGTCTTGTTCTTCAACTGTTCCTCAGTGAGAACCTCTGGAAAAGAAAGTGACGGACAAACGTTCTCGTTACCTCGGCAGCGGTGGGAAGATAAATGCTGAGACCGTTTCGGGTCAAGTCCCTTCTACAGACTCCATACAGTCCATTGAACGCCATTGCACTCTTGTTAATTAAACTATCACAGAGAGTTATGGTCCTGATGCAGGCCAGTGGGATCGGTGTAGGTAAGCGTCATTGGCTAGCACGGATGCAGTGGACTGAAGGGCCTGTTTCTGTGCTGTGCCTTTCTCTCAATCTACGGGCCCATTACAGTGGACAGAGGGGATGCAATGGGCCAAATGGCCACCTGATTTAGTTTAGTTTAGTTAAGAGATACAGCGCGGAAACAGGCCCTTCGGACAACTGAGTCCGCACCGACCAGCGATCCCTGCACATTAACACTACCACACACACACGCACACAGGTAAACACACAGGTAAACACACACAACAGGTAAACACACACACAGACACATACAGGTACACACACACACACAGGTAAACACACACAACAGGTAAACACACACACACACACACACACACACACAGGTACACAGACACACACACACACAGACACACACACACAACAGGTAAACACACACGCACGCACGCACGCACACACACACGCACACACACACGCACACACACACACACACACACACGCACACACACATGTAAGCACAAACAAGCCGATTAACAACACAAACCTTTATGTCTTTGGAGTGTGGGAGGCACCCGGAGAAAACCCATGCAGGTCACGGGGAGAACGTACAAACTCCGTGCGGACAGCACCCGTGGTCAGGATCGAACCCGGGTGCCCGGCGTTGTGAGGCCGTAACTCTACCGCTACGCCACCGTGCCGATGTGAATATTCCCATGCACGAGGGCTCCTACCTGCTTGCACCATTTGGAAGTCGGCGGCGGTCGGTGACTGCAGGATGCGTTGGATCAGAGGCCTGGCTAACACTGTCGGCATTATAACCACCGGCCGCTTCTGACGCACACTGACCGGGCGAACAAGGCTGTAAGGCACGACTCTCTCGTTCGTGTCTGCAATTGAATGAATGAATGAATAAATTAGTTTATTGGCGCTGGGCCCGGTGGGCCGAAGGGCCTATTTCCGCACTGTATCTCTAAATCTAAAAATCAAAATCACAAATGACAACACAAACATACAGTTAACAATTAAGAATAAAGCATAAACACAGTTCAAGCTTTAACACAACCTTTGGTTTAGTTTAGTTTTTTTAGTTTAGTACAGCGCAGAAACAGGCCCTTCGGCCCATCGGGTCCGCGCCGACCGACGGTCCCCGCACAGTAACACTATCCTACACACACTGGGGACAATTTTTACGTTTATACCAAGCCAATTAACCTACTAACCCGCACGTCTTTGGAGTGTAGGAGGATACCGAAGATCTCGGAGGAAACCCACGCAGGTCACGGGGAGAACGTGCAAACTCCGTACAGACAGCATCCGTGGTCGGGATTGAACCCGGGTCTCCGGCGCTGCATTCGCTGTAAGGCAACAACTCTACCGCTGCGCCACCGTGACCGCCCGTTCCTGACAAACCCTTTCGTTTTTCCTCACACATTCCTGCTCTCCAGAGAAGCTGAGTTACAATAGACAATAGACAGTAGACAATAGGTGCAGGAGTAGGCCATTCGGCCCTTAGAGCCAGCCATTGAATCACCGTTGAATGGTGATTCAATGTGATCATGGCTGATCATTCTCAATCAGTACCCCGTTCCTGCCTTCTCCCCATACCCCGACTCCACTATCCTTAAGAGCTCTATCCAGCTCTCTCTTATCCCAGCGTTTTGTATCTATCTTCGGTGTGAATTTTGAATCCTGTAACTTCAAGTAACCCTTGCTTTCCCCTCTCTCTCTCTCTCTCTCTCTCCGCCTCTCCCCCACTAAAGTTCTCCGACGAGCTTCACTGTCGAATTAATCCAGGGTTCGTTTTACTGATTGTGCGTCTGCTTGTCACTTTCCCCTCAGCCAACGATGACCCTTTCTACATTTTCCTTTGATCTGTTTGGAGGAATATGGGCCAAGGTGGGACTAGTGCAGCTGGGACATGGTGGCCGGTGTGGGCAAGTTGGGCCGAAGGGCCTGTTTCCACGCCGTATCACTCTATGACTCCATGGCTCTAGGACTCTATGAGTGCTGGTGTAGCTCAGTGGGTCAGACCCTCTAGGGACACCGATACAAGGAGACATCTGCCCATTCGCTACACAGATGACAAAACCATCATTAGAACAGGGTCCCCCTTATCCACATCTGGCCTTCACCTGTGCCTGCCTTCAACTGAGTCGACTCAAGGCCGTATGTCCAGTGAGGTGGACTTACCTTCACGGCAGAAGCTGAGGGAGGGGTTGCAGGAGCTGGAGACCTTCCAGGGCCGACCCGCCACCACGATCCTCACCCGGTCCCCCGTCAGCGACTTCAACTCATCGCAGCTCTTCACGGCCTTCGGGGAACACAAGCGGAAGAGTCGGTGGTCTTAGAAGGTGGACACCAAATGCCAAAGTAGCCCAGCGGGACAGCGGGGGGGCCCGGGGTCACGGGAGAGGGCCCGACGCCGACCGTCGACAGCGCCAACCGACGGACGAGGACGGGCCACGTGGATGCGAGAACACCGCTGCCGTGAGAGGGGGAAGGAAGGAAGGAGGGCCCTCTCCCGTGAGAAAATAGGTGCAGGAGGAAGCCATTTGGCCCTTCGAGCCAGCACCGCCATTCATTGTGATCATGGCTGATCATCCACAATCAGTAACCCGTGCCTGCCTTCCCCCCCATATCCCTTGATTCCACTAGCCCCTAGAGCTCAATCCAACTCTCTCTTAAATCGATCCAGTGATTTGGCTTCCACTGCCCTCTGCGGCAGAGAATTCCACAAATTCACAACTCTCTGGGTGAAAAAGTTCCTTCTCACTTCAGTTTTAAATGGCCTCCCCTTTATTCTAAGACTGTGTGGCCCCTGGTTCTGGGCTCCCCCAACATTGGGAACATTTTCCCTGCGATCTTTAGTTCACAGAACAGAAGTAACTCAGGATAGGGCGGTCACGGTGGCACAGCGGTAGAGTTGCTGCCTTACAGCGAATGCGGCGCGGGAGACCCGGGTTCGATCCCGACTACGGGCGCCGTCTGTACGGAGTTTGTACGTTCTCCCCGTGACCTGCGTGGGTTTTCCCTGAGATCTTCGGTTTCCTCCCACACTCCAAAGACGTGCAGGTATGTAGGTTAATTGGCTTGGCAAATGTAAAAATTGTCCCCAGTGGGTGTAGGATGGTGTTAGTGTGCGGGGATCGCTGGTCGGCACAGACCCGGTGGGCCGAAGGGCCTGTTTCCGAGCTGTATCTTTAAACTCAGCACACTAAACTTGGTCTGACTCCTGGTCACGTGGTAGGGGCATTGGCCGCTGGTTCCCTGTTTATTTGCTCATCCCGTTGGCTGGGCCACACTTGTGGCACAACTCTACGTTGACCTGAGGGTCAGTCACACAAACTGATGGCAATGTTGATACAATGCAGAATCAGCTCCACTAAACACTTTGCCCAACCATCTGCCAATCCACAACACCCCCTCACACCCTCCCCTCACCTGTATCCACCTATCACTTAGCAGGCTTAGCCCCACCCCAACCTCTCTTCCGGCTCCCCCTCCCAATTAAAATCTGTCTAAAGAAGGGTCCCGACCCAAAACGCCACCCATCCATGTTCTCCAGAGATGCTAGACACAAAATGCCGGAATCACTCAGAGGGACAGACAGCATCTCTGGAGAGAAGGAATGGGTGACGTTTCGGGTCGAGACCCTCCTTCAGTCCTGACCCAAAACGTCACCCATTTCCTTCTCTCCGGAGATGCTGCCCGTCCCGCTGAGTTACTCCAGCATTTTGCGTCTATCTCCGGTTTAAACCAGCGCCTGCAGTTCCTCCCCCTCCCATCTCCAGCGATGCTGCCCGACCCGCTGTGTTGCTCCAGCCCCTTTGTGTCTTGTCCTGTCGGCCAGTTACCTTTTTTGCTCTCTCGTTCTTCTGGAAGTTTCCGATGAGGGAGTGGATTTTCACCATGAGTAGCTGGTGAGCTCTAAAACGGAACGAGAGAGAGAGAGAGAGTGAGAGAGGCAGAGAGAGAGAGAGAGAGAGAGAGAGAGAGAGAGAGAGAGAGAGAGAAAGAGAAAGAGAGAGATTTCAAATAAATTCCCTTCACGGTTGGCATTCTCAGCTGATCCATGACCACTTTTGTCTTCACGAATCTTTGGCAAGCAAGTGGGGGCAGCTCATGGTGGCCGGGATATGGAGCAGATACTGCTTACAACATCCCATCTCTCCCCACTCACCTTATCTTACATCTATCACACTCTCAGAGAGTTATTCACAAAATGCAGTAGTAACTCAGCAAGTCAGGCAGCATCTCGAGAGAGAGAAGGAATGGGTGACGTTTCGGGTCGAGACCCTTCGAGACCCTTCTTCAGTCTGAAGAAGGGTCACGACCCGAAACGTCACCCATTCCTTCCCTCCCGAGATGCTGCCTGACCTGCTGAGTTACTCCAGCATTTTGTGAATAAATCGATTTGTACCAGCATCTGCAGTTATTTTCTCACACTCTCGGAGACACCTGCCTCACAGTGCCAGAGACCCAGGTTCGATCCCAACCACGGGTCCCGTCTGAACGGATTTCGTACGTTCTCCCCGTGACCTGCGTGGGTTTTCTCCGGGTGCTCCAGTTTGCTCCCTCACTCCAAAGACGTAAAGGTTCGAAGGTTAATTGGCTTCAGTAAAATTGTAACTTGTCCCCGGTGTGTGTGGGGTAGTGTTAGTGCGCGGGGATCGCCGGTCGGCGCGGACTCGATGGGCCGAAGGGCCTGTTTCCGCGCTGTATCTCTAAACTAAACTTCAATTGCTTCAACCCTTCCATTAGCAGCAACAGGGGTTCAAAGATTATGGGGAGAAGGCAGGAGAATGGGGTTGGGAGGGAGAGATAGATCAGCCATGATTGAGCGGCGAAGTGGACTTGATGGGCTGAATGGCCTCATTCTTCTCCTATAACTTTATGACCTGATGAGCTGGTAGAGCCACCATCTCACAGCACCAGGTGTCCACGTTTAATCCTGACCTCGGTGCCATATCATATCATATCATATATATACAGCCGGAAACAGGCCTTTTCGGCCCACCAAGTCCGTGCCGCCCAGCGATCCCCGCACATTAACACTATCCTACACCCACTAGGGACAATTTTTCACATTTACCCAGCCAATTAACCTACATACCTGTACGTCTTTGGAGTGTGGGAGGAAACCGAAGATCTCGGAGAAAACCCACGCAGGTCACGGGGAGAACGTACAAACTCCTTACAGTGCAGCACCCGTAGTCAGGATCGAACCTGAGTCTCCGGCGCTGCATTCGCTGTAAAGCAGCAACTCTACCGCTGCGCTACCGTGCCGTGCAAACTGTACGGAGTTTGAACGTTCTCCTTGTGACTGTGTGGGTTTTCTCCGGGCGCTCCGGTTTCCTCCCACACTCCAAAGACGTGCGGGTTTGCAGGTTAATTGGCTTCAGCACAGATTGTAAATTGACCTCCCTAGGGCGTGTGGGGGCCCCGTTTCTCCGCTGTATCACTGAAGTCTAAAGGCGCCACCGGGCCCTGGTGAGACCGCACCTGGAGTACTGTGTGCAGTTTTGGTCTCCAAATTTGAGGAAGGATATTCTTGCTATGGAGGGTGTGCAGCGTAGGTTCACTAGATTAATTCCGGGAATGGCGGGACTGTCGTATGTTGAAAGGCTGGAGCGATTGGGCTTGTATACACTGGAATTTAGAAGGATGAGGGGGGATCTTATTGAAACATATAAGATAATTAGGGGATTGGACACATTAGAGGCAGATAACATGTTCCCAATGTTGGGGGAGTCCAGAACAAGGGGCCACAGTTTGAGAATAAGGGGTAGGCCATTTAGAACGGAGATGAGGAAGAACTTTTTCAGTCAGAGGGTGGTGAAGGTGTGGAATTCTCTGCCTCAGAAGGCAGTGGAGGCCAGTTCGTTGGATGCTTTCAAGAGAGAGCTGGATAGAGCTCTTAAGGATAGCGGAGTGAGGGGGTATGGGGAGAAGGCAGGAACGGGGTACTGATTGATAGTGATCAGCCATGATCACATTGAATGGCGGTGCTGGCTCGAAGGGCTGAATGGCCTACTCCTGCACCTATTGTCTATTGTCTATTGTCTATTGACACACACTGGCAACTGCGAATCCCATCCTCGCGCGAGAATGTTGTTTAAATCTACAACACGCACATTCCGAAGTGCCTGAAGGTGGACACTCAATGCCGGAGTAACTCAGCGGGACGGGCAGCATCTGCGGAGTGAAGGAGTGGGTGACGTTTCGGGTCGAGACCCTTCTTCAGGCCGACCCGAAACGTCACCCATTCCTTCTCTCCAGAGATGCTGCCCGTCCCGCTGAGTTACACCAGCGTTTTGTGTCTATCTTCGGCGTATACCAGGCTACCGGCACGTTCCGAAGGGCCTGTTTCCGCGTTGCATCTCGTAAGACTTTACTTGCCCACACAACAGGGTGCGTAGAAACATAGACAATAGGTGCAGGAGGAGGCCATTTGGCCCTTCGAGCCAGCACCGCCATTCACTGTGATCATAGAAACATAGAAACATAGAAAATAGGAGCAGGAGTAGGCCATTCGGCCCTTCGAGCCTGCACCGCCATTCAATATGGTCATGGCTGATCATCCAGCTCAGTAACCCGTACCTGCCTTCTCTCCATACCCCCTGATCCTTTTAGCCACAAGGGCCACATCTAACTCCCTCTTAAATATAGCCAATGAACTGGCCTCAACTACCTTCTGTGGCAGAGAATTCCACAGACTCACCACTCTCTGTGTGAAGAAATGTTTTCTCATCTCGGTCCTAAAAGACTTCCCCCTTATCCTTAAGCTGTGACCCCTAGTTCTGGACTTCCCCAACATCGGGAACAATCTTCCCGCATCTTAAGGATAGCGGAGTGAGGGGGTATGGGGAGAAGGCAGGAACGGGGTACTGATTGATAGTGATCAGCCATGATCGCATTGAATGGCGGTGCTGGCTCGAAGGGCTGAATGGCCTACTCCTGCACCTATTGTCTATTGTCTATTGTCTATTGTCTATCTAGCCTCTCCAACCCCTTAAGAATTTTATATGTTTCTATAAGATCCCCCCTCAGTCTTCTAAATTCCAGCGAGTACAAGCCGAGTCTATCCAGTCTTTCTTAATATGAAAGTCCTGCCATCCCAGGGATCAATCTGGTGAACCTTCTCTGTACTCCCTCTAAGGCTAGAATGTCTGTCCTCAGATTAGGAGACCAAAACTGTACACAATACTCCAGGTGCGGTCTCACCAAGGCCCTGTACAACTGCAGCAGAACCTCCCTGCTCCTATACTCAAATACATCCACAATCAGTAACCCGTGCCTGCCTTCTCCCCATATCCCGGGATTCCACTCGCCCCTGGAGCTCTATCTAACTCTCTCTTGAATACATCCAGCGAGTCGGCCTCCATTGCCCTCTGTGGCAGAGAATTCCACAGATTCACAACTCTCTGGGTGGAGAGGATTGTCCAGGATCTACTGGAATTTTTTGAGGATGTAACTAGGAAAATTGACAGGGGAGAGCCAGTGGATGTGGTGTACCTCGACTTTCAGAAAGCCTTCGACAAGGTCCCACATAAGAGATTGGTGGGCAAAATTAGAGCACATGGTATTGGAGGTAGGGTACTGACATGGATAGAAAGTTGGTTGACAGACAGAAAGCAAAGAGTGGGGATAAATGGGTTTCAGAATGGCAGGCAGTGACTAGTGGGGTACCGCAAGGCTCGGTGTTGGGACCGCAGCTATTTACAATATACACCAATGACTTGGATGAAGGGATTAAAAGTACCATTAGCAAATTTGCCGATGATACAAAGCTAGGTGGCAGTGTGAACTGTGAGGAAGATGCTATGAGGTTGCAGGGTGACTTGGACAGGTTGTGTGAGTGGGCGGATGCATGGCAGATGCAGTTTAATGTGGATAAGTGTGAGGTTATCCACTTTGGTGGTAAGAATAGGAAGGCAGATTATTATTTGAATGGTGTCAAGTTAGGAAAAGGGGACGTACAACGTGATCTGGGTGTCTTAGTGCATCAGTCACTGAAAGGAAGCATGCAGGTACAGCAGGCAGTGAAGAAAGCCAATGGAATGTTGGCCTTCATAACAAGAGGAGTTGAGTATAGGAGCAAAGAGGTCCTTCTGCAGTTGTACAGGGCCCTAGTGAGACCGCACCTGGAGTACTGTGTGCAGTTTTGGTCTCCAAATTTGAGGAAGGATATTCTTGCTATTGAGGGCGTGCAGCGTAGGTTTACTAGGTTAATTCCCGGAATGGCGGGACTGTCATATGTTGAAAGACTGGAGCGACTAGGTTTGTATACACTGGAATTTAGAAGGATGAGAGGGGATCTTATCGAAACGTATAAGATTATTAAGGGGTTGGACATGTTAGAGGCAGGAAACATGTTCCCAATGTTGGGGGAGTCCAGAACCAGGGGCCACAGTTTAAGAATAAGGGGTAGGCCATTTAGAACAGAGATGAGGAAAAACTTTTTTAGTCAGAGAGTTGTGAATCTGTGGAATTCTCTGCCTCAGAGGGCAGTGGAGGCCAATTCTCTGAATGCATTCAAGAGAGAGCTAGATAGAGCTCTTAAGGATAGCGGAGTCAGGGGGTATGGGGAGAAGGCAGGAACGGGGTACTGATTGAGAATGATCAGCCATGATCACATTGAATGGCGGTGCTGGCTCGAAGGGCCGAATGGCCTCCTCCTGCACCTATTGTCTATTGTCTATTGTCCTCACCTGTTGGCGCTGGGGATGGTTCCTTGCTCCCGGTCGCTCACGCTGACGGGGTCAATGCGGGCACAGAGCCAATCGCCGCCCGGCGGGCAGGGCGTGTCCAGGACATGTAGGATCTCGTCGCACTCCACCTGCAGGGAGCAGCTGTCCACCGGCCCCAGGATGTTCAGGTTCACTCGGATGTAGAAGGGGTCTCCGCTCAGCTGGTCATCCACCTCGAACACCCTCGAAAACGGCCTGTGGGCTAGAGGGTCACACTTCATAAGATCATAAGCGCAGGCAGGCGGGACTGGTGTAGCCGGGATATGTTGGCCATTGTGGGCAGGTTGGGCCGAAGGTTGGACCAGTTTCCACGCTGCGTCACTCCAGAATCAGGGGCCACACAGTCTAAGAATTCCAGAACCAGGGGCCACACAGTGTCTAAGAATAAAGGGGTGGCCATTTAAAACTGAGGTGAGAAAAAACATTTTCACCCAGAGAGGTGTGAATTTGTGGAATTCCCTACCACAGAGGGCAGTGGAGACCGATTCACTTGGATGGATTTAAAAGAGAGTTAGATAGAGCTCTAGGGGCTAGCGGAATCAAGGGGTATGGGGAGAAGGCAGGCACGGGTTACTGATTGTGGATGATCAGTCGTGATCATAATGGTTGGTGGTGCGTATAGGCTCGAAGGGCCGAATGGCCTCCTCCTGCACCTATTGTCTATGTTTACTCTATGGCGCTACGATTCTAAGGATCTCTCAGTGTGGGTCAGAGAATAAGGTCACAAGGAATAGGAGTAGAACTAGGCCATTCGGCCCATCAAGTCTACTCCGCCATTCAATCAGGGCTGATCTATCTCTCCCCCCCAACCGCCATTCTCCTCCCCTGTTAGATGGAGCTCTAGGGGCCAGTGGAATCAAGGGATATGGGGAGAAGGCAGGCACGGGTTACTGATTGTGGATGATCAGCCATGATCACAATGGATGGTGGTGCGAACAGGCTCGAAGGGCCGAATGGCCTCCTCCTGCACCTCTTTTTTATGTCAATGTCTACGTCTGTCCCCATAGCCCCCGGGTGTACACAAATCAACGCAAGCATGCGAGAAACATAGAAACATAGAAACATAGAAAATAGGTGCAGGAGTAGGCCATTCGGCCCTTCGAGCCTGCACCGCCATTCAATATGATCATGGCTGATCATCCAGCTCAGTAACCTGTACCTGCCTTCTCTCCATACCCCCTGATCCCTTTAGCAAAAAGGGCCACATCTAAGTCCCTCTTAAATATAGCCAATGAACTGGCCTCAACTACCTTCTGTGGCAGAGAATTCCACAGACTCACCACTCTGTGTGAAGAAATGTTTTCTCATCTCGGTCCTAAAAGACTTCCCCCTTATCCGTAAGCTGTGACCCCTGGTTCTGGACTCCCCCAACATCGGGAACAATCTTCCCGCATCTAGCCTCTCCAACCCCTTAAGAATTTTATATGTTTCTATAAGATCCCCCTCAGTCTTCTAAATTCCAGAGAGTACAAGCCCAGTCTATCCAGTCTTTCCTCATATGAAAGTCCCGCCAACCCAGGGATCAATCTGGTGAACCTTCTCTGTACTCCCTCTAAGGCAAGAACGTCTTTCCTCAGATTAGGAGACCAAAACTGCACACAATACTCCAGGTGTGGTCGCACCAAGGCCCTGTACAACTGCAGCAGAACCTCCCTGCTCCTAAACTCAAATCCTCTTGCTATGAATGCCAACATACCATTCGCTGAATGCCAACATACCAGTCCTTAGACATGGAGTGGACGATCACGCGTGTGGCATGACCTGGCCGCCAGCACATTAACACAAGCGTGTGCACTTTTCATACAACATGCTTTGTACATTCATCACACTCCAACCAACATGGAGTCAAGACCAAACTACGTTGGAGAGAAAACCAATAGATTGGTCAAAGAGGGAGATTGTTTAGTTTCCTTTAGTTTGGTTTGGTTTAGTTTATCAGCTGTTGGGGCAGAATTAGGCCATTTGGCCCATCAAGCCTACTGCACCATTCAATCACGGCTGATCTATCTTTCCCTCTCAACCTCATGCCTTGCCCCCATAACCCCTGACATGTTTAGTTTAGTTTAGTTTGGTTTGGAGATACAGCGTGGAACAGGCCCTTCGGCCCACCAAGTCCGCACTGAACAGTGATCAGCCGTACATTAGTTCTATCCTACACACACTAAGGACAATTTCACTGAAGCCAATTAACCTACAAACCTGCACGTCTTTGGAGTGTGGGAGTAAACCGGAGATTCCGGAGAAAACCCACGCGGGTCACGGGGAGAACGTGCAAACTCCGTAACAGACAGCGCCCGTAGTCGGGATCGAACCCGAGTCTCCGGCGCTGTGAGGCAGCAGCTCTACCCGCTGCGCCACCGTGGCCGCCCCCACTGAGGGGGGGGGCATTAGGCACAATTGCCAAAGAGGGCGATCAGGGTTGGCCAAGATGGCTCCTGGGTGAAAACTGTCCTCAGTACAGATCACATTCACGCATGTTTTTTGCTCACCTACCCTTGGTCGGCGAACACGGAGGAGATTCTGGAAACGCACCGCGGGGCAGGGTCCTGACAGCGTCCGTTCCAGCGCAGTTCCGCAGAGCGATCCCCTCCCGCTGCTGAGGACACATTTAAACACACGGAGCATGAGTCCCAACGGTGCGTCCTTCCTGCAGCCACCAACACCAATCTGCTCTGACCCGACAGCTCGGCACGGTGGCGCAGCGGGTAGAGCTGCTGCCTCACAGCGCTGGAGACCCGGGTTCCATCCCGACTACGGGAGCTTGTCTGTACCTGCGTGGGTTTTCTCCGGGTGCTCCGGTTTCCTCCCACTCTCCAAAGACGTGCAGGTTTGTCGGTTCACTGGGTTGGTGTAAATGTAAAATTGTCCCTGGTGTGTGTGGGATAGCGTTAGTATGCGGGGATCGCTGGTCGGCACGGACTCGGTGGGCCGAAGGGCCTGTTTCCGCGCTGTATCTCTGAGCTAAACTAAATCAAACACCTTGCAGAAACTCCCCACCTCACTTGATACTGAGCAGCAAGAGAAGTCAATTGGCCCCTCAATCCTGGAATACCAAAGGTTGAGGAGAGACTTGATAGAAGAATATAAAATGATGACAGGCGTAGATACGATAGACAGTCAGAACATTATCCCCAGGATGGAAATCTCAAACTCTAGAGGGCCACACCTAGTCTAGTTTAGAGACACAGCGTGGAAACAGTTTAAGAATAAGGGGTAGGCCATTTAGAACGGAGATGAGGAAAAACTTTTTCAGCCAGAGAGTTGTAAATCTGTGGTATTCTCTGCCTCAGAAGGCAGTGGAGGCCAATTCTCTGAATGCATTCAAAAGAGAGCTAGATAGAGCTCTTAAGGATAGCGGAGTCAGGGGGTATGGGGAGAAGGCAGGAACGGGGTACTGATTGAGAATGATCAGCCATGATCACATTGAATGGTGGTGCTGGCTCGAAGGGCCGAATGGCCTACTCCTGCACCTATTGTCTATTGTCCTTCGGCCCACCCAGTCCGTGCCGACCAGCTATCCCCACACACTGACACTATCCTACACACACACACACACTGGGGACAATTTACAATTTGACCTAGCCAATTCGCCTACAAACCTGTATGTCTTTGGAGTGTGGGAGGAAACCCTCACAGGTCACGGGGAGAACACACAAACTCCGTACAGACCTGCACCCAGTATAGACCAGCACCCATGGTCAGGATCACACTCGGGTCTCTGGCGCTGTGAGGCAGCAACTCTACCGCTGCGCCACCGTGCCACTCCATTTATCGTGCAAGGCCAATAAGTAGTTGATACTTGGTGGGGAGTAGATCACAAACATGTGGACAGATAGAGAGACCACGTGTGCAGGAAGGAACTGCAGGTGCTGGTTTAAAACCGAAGATAGGCACAAAGTGCTGGAGTAACTCAACGGGACAGGCAGCATCTCTGGAGAGAAGGAACGGGTGTCGTTTCGGATTTGAGTCTGAAGAAGGGTCTCGACCCGAAACGACACCCGTTCCTTCTCTCCAGAGATGCTGCCTGACCCGCTGAGTTACTCCAGCATTTAGCGTCCTTCTTCGGAGAGACCCCGCGTGTCCGGCTCACCCCCAGTAGCTGGTATCCCTCCTGTGGCCGCGACCTTTGGTGCTCAGAGTTGACCAAGATGGCCGCCCCGTTGCCCCTGGCGACGGTGGGATCATGGTGGCGCTGGGCCTCGGTGATGGTCAGGTCCGGCATTGACAGCGATGAGGACAGCGGCCTACAACAAAACAAACCCACGTTTAACCGACGCCCAGCGGCACGGTGGCGCAGCGGTAGAGTTGCTGCCTTACAGCACTTACAGCGCCATGGACCCAGGTTCGATCCTGGCAGCGGGTGCTTGTCTGTACGGAGTTTGTACGTGACAATAGGATCATTGGCTTCTGTAAAGTGTAAATTGTCCCTAGTGTGTAGGGTCGCGTTAATGCGCGAGGATCGCTGGTTGGTGCGGACTTGGTGGGCCGAAGGGCCTGTATCTCGCTGAAAAATGTTCCCGATGGTGGGCGAGTCCAGAACCAGGGGCCACACAATCTTAGAATAAAGGGGAGGCCATTTAAAACTGAGGTGAGAAGAAACTTTTTCAGCCAGAGAGTTGTGAATTTGTGGGATTCTCTGCCACAGAGGGCAGTGGAGGCCAAATCACTGGATGGATTTAAGAGAGAGTCAGATTGAGCTCTAGGGGCTAGTGGAATCAAAGGGTATGGGGAGAAGGCAGGCACGGGTTACTGATTGTGGATGATCAGCCATGATCACAATGAATGGCGGTGCTGGCTCGAAGGGCCGAATGGCCTCCTCCTGCACCTATTTTCTATGTTTCTATCTCGAAACTAAACCAAACTAAAGTAGTGTCAGGCCATCGATGGAGGGTGAGGGTGGAGGGCAGGAGGGGGCATTTGGTAATTGGTATGTGGCAGCGATAAAGGCAGAGATAGATTCTTGATTAGTACGGTGTCGGGGGTTATGGGGAGATGGTTGGAGAATGGGGTTAGGAGGGAGAGATAGATCAGCCATGATTGAATGGCAGGGTAGACTTGATGGGCCGAATGGCCTAATTCTGCTCCTATCACTTATAAACTTGTGAACTGCATATGCTAGTTAATGCACAAAAGGACACAGAGTGCTGGAGTAACTCAGCGGGTCAGGCAGCATCTCTGGAGAACATGGATGGGTCTGAAGTCTGAAGGATGGGACCCAGACCAGAGAAAAATAACTCAGCGGGTCAGGCAGCATCTCCAGAACATGCATAGCCGATGTTTTGGCTTAAGACCTTTCTCGAGACTGACTCCAAAGTCAGACGAAGGGTCTCAACCCACAATGTCTCCTATCCATGTTCTCCAGAGATGCTGCCTGACCCGCTGAGTTACTCCAGCACTCTGTGAAACGACACCTATCCATGTTCTCCAGAGATGCTGCCTGACCCGCTGAGTTACTCCAGCACTCTGTGAAACGACACCTATCCATGTTCTCCAGAGATGCTGCCTGACCCGCTGAGTTACTCCAGCACTCTGTGCATTCATTCAGATGTGATGTACATTTTGACAGGGTGGAGAAACTCTGCAGGCCAAGCAGCATCTCTGGATAACCTCTCTCCCACCTAACCCCATTCTCCTGCCTTCTATCAGAGATAGATTCTTAATTAGTACAGGTGTCGGGAGTCATGGGGAGATGGTCGGAAAATGGGGTTAGGAGGGAGAGATAGATCAGCCATGATTGAATGGCGGGGAAGACTTGATGGGCCGAATGTCCTAATTCTGCTCCTGTCACATAAACTTTTGAAGTGCTGGAGTAACTCAGCGGGTCAGGCAGCATCTGTGGAGAACATGGATAGGTGACGTTTCACAGAGTGCTGGAGTAACTCAGCGGGTCAGGCAGCATCTCTGGAGAACATGGATAGGTGACGTTTCACAGAGTGCTGGAGTAACTCAGCGGGTCAGGCAGCATCTCTGGAGAACATGGATGGGTCTGAAGTCTGAAGGATGGGCCCTAGACCAGAAAACATAACTCAACGGGCCAGGCAGCATCTCCAGAACATGCACAGCCAATCTATCGGAGGCGTGGACTCTGAGGAAGGGCAAGAGGTAGGAACGACGATTGGGCCAGTGCTTCACCTCCTGTTGCCGTCGGCTACGATGGTGGCCACGCCCGCATCCTCAGGCCCTGCGCAGGTGACGTCCCTCGATAATCCCTCGGTCAATTCTCTCAGTTTCTGCATTTCATCTGCAAAGCCAACGTGTCTCACATTTACAACGTGCCCATCAATAGACAATAGACAATAGGTGCAGGAGGAGGCCATTCGGCCCTTCAAGCCAGCACCGCCATTCAATGTGATCAGGGCTGATCATTCACAATCAGTACCTCGTTTCTGCCTTCTCCCCATACCCCCTGACTCCGCTTTCATTAAGAGCTCTATCCAGCTCTCTCTTGAATGCATCCAGAGAATTGGCCTCCACTGCCTTCTGTGGCAGAGAATTCCACAGATACACAAATCTCTCGGTGAAAAAAGTTTTTCCTCATCTCCGTTCTAAATGGCCTACCCCTTATTCTTAAACTGTGGCCGCTGGTTCTGGACTCCCCCAACATCGGGAACATGTTTCCTGCCTCTAACGTGTCCAACCCCTTAATAATCTTATATGTTTCAATAAGATATCCCCTCTCATCCTTCTAAATTCCAGCGTATACAAGCCTAGTCGCTCCAGTCTTTCAACATATGACAGTCCCGCCATTCCGGGAATTAACCTCGTGAACCTACGCTGCACGCCCTCAATAGCAAGAATGTCCATCGATGCAGTCAAAGCAACGAATCTCTCACACTTCTCCAGCGACCAAGCAGGACATTCTGTTAGCTAGCCCCTTTGGAATAGGTCGGGTAAATACGTAGAATGTTTTACGCTAATGGAATGAGAAGCCCCATGGCCTAATGGATAGGCACTGGCCTCCTAAGCCAGGGGTTGTGGGTTCAAGGCCCATCTGGGGTGAAGTAGTTTTGGGGGCGGCCGCGGTGGACACAGCGGTCGAGTTGCTGCCCAACAGCGCTTGCAGCGCCAGAGACCCGGGTTCGATCCCGACCACGGGCGCTGTCTGTACAGAGTTTGCACGTTCTCCCCGTGACTGGCGCGGGGTTTTCTCCGAGATCTTCGGTTTCCCTCCCGCACTCCAAAGACGTGCAGGTTTGTGGGTAAATTGGCTTGGTGTTTGTGTAAATTGTCCTCTAGTGTGTGTGTGTGTAGGATGGTGCTAGTGTGCGGGGATCACTGGTCGGTTCGGACTCGGTGGGCCGAAGGGCCCTGTTTCGGGGCTTTATCTCTAAACTAAACTAAACTAAACAGATTGGGGGAATCAAGAACCAGATGGAAAAACACAAGGAACTTTTTCTTTAGTCAGAGGGTGGTGAATCTGTGGAATTCTTTGCTACAGAAGGCTATGGAGGCCAATCAATGGACATTTTTAAGGCAGAGATAGACAGACTCTTGATTAGTGCGGGTGTCAGAGGTTATGGGGAGAAGGCAGGAGAATGGGGTTAGGAGGGAGAGATAGATCAGCCGTGATTGAATGGCAGAGTAGACCTGATGGGCCGAGTGGACTAATTCTGCTCCTATCACTTACGAACCTATGAACTGCAGATGCTGGTTAGTACGGAGAAGGACACAGAGTGCTGGAGAAACTCAGCAGGTCAGGCAGCATCTCTGGAGTCTGAAGAAGGGTCCCGACCAGACCGACGTCACCTATCCACGTTCTCCAGAGATGCTGCCTGGCCCGCTGAGTTACTCCAGCACTGTGATACTTTCACTCGGATGTCGTGTACATTTTGACCGGGGTTTCCATCGTGTCATCGTGTCACACCAATTATTTGTACAGGGTCACACAC
>NC_135992.1:12689059-12736699 GCF_053455715.1 Rhinoraja longicauda | reverse complement strand
AGTCTTAGGCTCCAGGCGTTTGACTTTAGAGATACAGCGCAGAAACAGGTTAGACGAATGGAGTAACTCAACTAAGACAGACACAAAGCGCTGGAGTAACTCAGCGGGACGGGCAGCATCTCTGGAGAGAAGGAATGGGTGACG
The DNA here is from genome assembly GCF_053455715.1 of Rhinoraja longicauda. NCBI lineage: Eukaryota > Metazoa > Chordata > Chondrichthyes > Rajiformes > Arhynchobatidae > Rhinoraja > Rhinoraja longicauda. The sequence goes on along the minus strand of NC_135992.1, from coordinate 12,736,555 downwards.
TTTCGGGTCGAGACCCTTCAGACCGAGAGTCAGGGCAGGGGGAGACACAGAGATATGGAGAGGCAAGGGGTGAAAACGAGAGATCAAAGGGGGCAAAGCTCAAGTAGGATGTTGAACGGTTCATTGTTAGCTGAGGGGAAGGTGGGGAGCAAGGGACACAACCAGTAAAATGTGATCGGGACGGTGAAAGTAGTCGGGGAACTTGGATGGGGGAGGGATGGAGGGAGATTGGTCGAGGCAGCATCACTGGAGAATATGGATCGGTGATATTTCTGGCTGGGGACCCTTCTTCAGACAGTCTGAAGTAGGGTCCTGACCCGAAACGTCCCCTATCCAGGGATGCTGCCTGACCTGCTGAGTTACTCCAGCACTTTGTGCCTTTCCTTGGTAAACCGGCATCTGAAGTTAACCATTTCCCACAAAATAAAACCGTGTCCTTTGGCCCACAACGTCCATGCCCTGAGAAGGTACAAACTCCGTACAGACAAGCACCCATGGTCGGGATCGAACCCGGGTCTCTGGCGCTGTGAGACAGCCGTTCCACTGCCTTCCTCTACATAAGCTGGAGAGTGTCTCATCTCTGTGTGATAAGTGTAAGAAAATAACTGCAGGTGCTGGTACAAATCGAAGGTATTTATACACGAAATGCTGGAGTAACTCAGCGGGTCAGGCAGCGTCTCAGGAGGGAAGGAATGGACGACGTTTCAGGTCGAGACCCTTCTTCAGTCTGAAGAAACGTCACCCATTCCTTCTCTCCTGAGACGCTGCCTGACCTGCTGAGTTACTCCAGCACTTTGTCTGAAGAAGGGTCTCGACCCGAAACATCACCCATTCCTTCTCTCCTGAGATGCTGCCTGACCCGCTGAGTTACTCCAGCACTTTGTGAATAAAAATCATCTCTGCGTGAGGTGATGTGCTTCCCCCATTGTCTCAGTGTCACCTCCAGACCACAGCAGAGTCACAACATTGCTGCCTGCACATCATGCAACACTGCTACATTACACCTCCCTTTCAACAGGGGCAAACCGCATGCACAGTAGCGTTTGAGAGAAAGACCACGAGACATCTCAGTGTACAACTGCAATGACTGTCCTGCGAATGTTTTGACTGTAAAGATGGAAAGTCCTGCCTAAAAACGTTTGCTGGAACTACTAGACCAAGTGGGCCCATTGGGCCTGAACCTCCCCTCCCCTCCCCTCCTCCCCCCTCCCCCCCTCCTCCAATGGTGTGTGGGTGTCCATGAATAACTGCAGATGCCGGTACAAATCGAAGGTATTCACAAAATGCTGGAGTAACTCAAGCGGGTCAGGCAGCATCTTAGGAGAGATGGAATGGGTGACGTTTCGGGTCGAGACCCTTCTTCAGACTGATGTCAGGGGAGGGGGCGGGACAAAGATAGGATGTAGTTGGAAACAGTGGGAGAACTGGGAAGATGGGGGAGGGGAGGGAAAGAGAGGGGCAGAGGAACTATCTGAAGTTAGCGTAGTCCATGTTGTGTGTGTGTGTGTGTCCATGGTGTGTGGGTGTCACTGGTCATGAAGGCATTTATTGACCATCTCCAATTCTCATTAACTGAGGAGAAGGTTAAGACTGGTGAGGCTGGAGACGTGCTTAGTAGGGCCGATGGACTCACTCAGAGTCATACAGTCCTTAGCTCAGTTTAGTTTAGAGATACAGCGTGGATGTAGGCCTTTCGGCCCACCGAGTCCGCATCGACCAATGATCATCGGTGCACTAGTTCCACCCGACACACCAGGCACAATTTACAGAGGTTAATTAACCTGCAAACCTGCACGTCTTTGGGATGTGGGAGGAAACCGGAGCACCCGGAGGAAACCCACGCGGTCACGGGGAGAACGTGCAAACTCCGCGCTCAGACAGCACCCGAGGTCAGGATTAATGAAAGTCCTATTAGGAATTTTGATCATTGTTTAGTTTAGAGATGCAGCGCGGAAACAGGCCCTTTCGGCCCACCGGGTCCGCGCCGACCAGCGATCCCCGCGCACTGACACTATCCTACACACACTAGGGACAATTTTTACATTTACACCAAGCCAATTAACCATCTTTGGAGTGTGGTAGGAAACCGAAGATCTCGGAGAAAACCCACGCAGGTCACGGGGAGAGAACGTGCAAACTCTGCACAGACGGCGCCCGTGGTCGGGATCGAACCTGAGTCTCCGGCGCTGCATTCGCTGTAAGGCAGCAACTCTACCGCTGCGCCACATAATCTACACCAGGTTTATTATTTACACACTGCCCAATGATCGAAGTCACACTGATAACTTCTCTCTTCAACATTTGAATTGAAATCCTTTTGTTCAACCAAGGCCTGATTCTGACTCAAGTCTGAAGAAGGGTCTCGACCCGAAACGTCACCTATTCCTTTTCTCCAGAGATGCTGCCTGACCCGCTGAGTTACTCCAGCATTTTGTCACAGAGTCGTAGAGTGATACAGTGTGGAAACAGGCCCTTCGGCCAAATTAGCCCACACCGGCCAACATGTCCCATCTACACTAGTCCCACCTACCTGCGTTTAGTCCAAATCCCTCCAAACACGTCCTATCCATGTACCTGTCTAACTGTTTCTTAAATGGGATAGTCCCAGCCTCAACTACCTCCTCTGGCAGCTCCTTCCATACACCCACCACCCTCTGTGTGGAAAAAGTTACCCCTCAGATTCCTATTAAATCTTTTCCCCTTCGTCTTAAACCTATGTCCTCTGGTCCTCGTTTCACCTACTCTGGGCAAGAGACTCTGTGCATCTATCCAATCTAGTCCACTCATGATTTTATACACCTCTATAAGATCACCCCTCATCCTCCTGCGATCCAAGGAATAGTCCCAGCCTGCTCAACCTCTCCCTACAGCTCAGACCCACTAGTCCTGGCAACATCCTCCTAAATCTTCTCTGGTCCCTCTCCAGTTTGACATCTTTTCCCCCCCCATAAGATGGTGCCCAGAACTGAACACAATACTCTGAATGTTGCCTCACCAACGTCTTACACAACTGCAACATCACATCCTGATGTCTATACTCAATACTCTGACTGGTGACACTTTGTGTCTGTCCTTTGGTTTAAACAAGCATCTGCCGTTCCTTCCTACACACTACAAGGACGCTGGTTTAGGGAGTGGGGTGGAACAGATATCTCCAAACAAGGAACATTGATTAGTATGGGTGTCGGGGGTTGCTTAGAGAATGGCGCTGAGAGGGAGAGATTGAATGGTGAGAGAATGGAGAGATTCAATCAGCCGCGATTGAATGGCGGATTCGACTCGATGGGCCGAATGGCCTAAATCTTCCCTCTAGAGCTTATGATCGTGAATCTAGGAAAGTAAAATTAGTGCTTTGAGGTTGAAAGCGCTCAGCGGAGAGTCAAGGGAAATGAACAAGTACCTGCAGTACCTTCTAGGCTTCAAGCCGTAGTTGTCGATAAGGCGACTGAGTGTGTACTGTGTTGATGAATGCTGGTGTCTGCTTCCTTTTGACTCCTCCCGCTGCCAGCCTCATCATTGTACGCAAATGGACGCAGGAAAAGTTTCAACTCGTTTGCCAGGTATCTCCTGAAGTCTCCCGGGGTTTTTTCTTTTTCGTTTTCTAACGAAAATTGTAAGAGGAGCCAGCGGCTGCAAAGGCAAAGAGCAGCGGCTCCCTCCCTCCCCCCCTCCCTCCCTCCCTCCCTCCTCGCCCACACTCGGCCGGGACTTTTTGACCGAGATGCTGGGGGAGTTTCGAGGAAAGAGCAGCAGCGTCATCCGAGGCCAGGAAGTGAGGACTCCAGGGAATAGCCATGGCCTTTGATGCGTCTGTAAATATCTGTGGGAAAGCCTCGGTCATTTGTTTTCTGAGTTTGGTATGTAAAGCAGTGGAGAACAGATTCACAGCAGACAGCAACACACGCTGGTCACATGTGGTGGACGGGCAATTAGTCATGGGAAATGTGCCTTTTTAGTTCACTTCACTTTAGTTCAGTTTACTTTAATTTAGTTTAGTTTAGTTTGGTATAGACAATAGACAATAGACAATAGGTGCAGGAGGAGGCCATTCAGCCCTTCGAGCCAGCACCGCCATTCAATGCGATCATGGCTGATCATTCTCAATCAGTACCCCGTTCCTGCCTTCTCCCCATACCCCCTCACTCCGCTATCCTTAAGAGCTCTATCCAGCTCTCTCTTGAAAGCATCCAACGAACTGACCTCCACTGCCTTCTGAGTTAGTTAGTATAGTATACTTTACTTTAGTTTGGTATAGTTTAGTATAGTATAGTATACTTTAATTTAGTTTGGTATAGTTAGTATAGTATAGTATACTAGTTTAGTTTGGTATAGTTAGTATAGTATAGTATACTTTAATTTAGTTTGGTATAGTTAGTATAGTATAGTATACTAGTTTAGTTTGGTATAGTTAGTATAGTATAGTATACTTTAATTTAGTTTGGTATAGTTAGTATAGTATAGTATACTAGTTTAGTTTGGTATAGTTAGTATAGTATAGTATACTTTAATTTAGTTTAGTATAGTTAGTATAGTTTAGTATACTAGTTTAGTTTGGTATAGTTAGTATAGTATAGTATACTTTAATTTAGTTTGGTATAGTTTAGTTTAGTTTAGTATAGTTTGCTTTAGTTCGGTTTAATTTAGTTTAGTTTAGTTTTAATCTGGAATTGAAGGACGGCACGGTGGCGCGGCAGTAGAATAGCCAACAGTGCCAGAGACCCGGGTTCGATCCCGACCTCGGGTGCTGTCTGTACGGAGTTTGTACGTTCTCCCCGTAACCTGTGTGGGTTTTCTCCGGGTGCGCCGGTTTCCACCCACAGTCCAAAGACGTGCAGGTTTGTAGGTTAATTGGCTTCGGTAAGTACTGAACCAGGATGGAAGTACTGTACGGGGATCGCTGGTCGACACGGACTTGGTGGGCTGAAGGGCCCGTTTCCACACTGTATCTCGAAACTAAACTAATCCACCTTATCTATGTACCTCATGATTGTATAAACCTCTATAAAGTCACTCCTCCTGCACTCCAGGGAAAAAAGGCCCAACCTATCCAACCATTCCTTGTAACCCAAATCCCCCCAATCCTGGCAACATCCTAATAAATCTTTCTTTACACCCTTGCCAGTTTTACGTCAACCTTCTTATAGCAGGATGAACAGAATGATACACAGTACTCCAAAGCTGGCCTGACCAGTGTCTTGTAAAGCTGAAGTGGATGGTAGGTCAGGACTAGGGTTGCCAACTTCCCCACTCCCAAATAAGGGACAAAATGTGATTTCACCGCCCCGCGCCCTATGTGACCTCACCCAGCCAGCGACCACGTGCTCCCGCTCCACCAATGGCGGCTGCCCGGGCCGGGAGGTGGGTTGCTATGCAACCTCCGTTAGACGGCGCCCGGGCCTCCCTCCGGGCCTACACTGTCCGGGCCTACAGCAGCCCCCCGGTCCTAATACAGGACAAGGGCAGTCCCGTAAGGGACAAACCAATTGAGCCCAATATACGGGATGTCCCGGCTAATACGGGACAGTTGGCAACCCTAGTCAGGACCGTTCTCTAGTTGGTGGTCGGATGGTTCAGTTGCCTGATAACAGCTGGGAAGGAACTGTCCCTGAATCTGGAGGTATTTATTTCACAAAATGCTGGAGTAACTCAGCAGGACAGGCAGCATCTCAGGAAAGATGGAATGGGTGACGTTTCGGGTTGAGACCCTTCTTCAGACTGATGTCAGGGGGGCGGGACAAAGGAAGGATATAGGTGGAGACAGGAAGACAGTGGGAGTTTTTGGAAGGGGGACAGAGGAACTATCTAAAGTTGGAGAAGTCAATGTTCATACCGCTGGGCTGCAAGCTGCCCAGGCGAAATATGAGATGCTGTTCCTCCAATTTCCGGTGGGCCTCACTGTGGCACTGGAGGAGGCCTATGACAGAAAGAGGAACTATCTAAAGTTGGAGAAGTCAATGTTCATACCGCTGGGCTGCAAGCTGCCCAGGCGAAATATGAGGTGCTGTTCCTCCAATTTCCGCGGGGCTCACTAAATCTGGAGGTGCGTGTTTTCACACTTCTGTACCTCTTGCCTGGTGGGAGAGGGGAGAAGAGGGAGTGGCCGGTGTGAGACTGGTCCTTGATTACGGATAATGCAAAGAAGCCGTCCGCAGTGGAGGATAGAGGATAAAGAGTACAGAACTTAGAGCAAAAATATAATATTGAGGTCCGATAAAGCCCGATTAAAGGCCTCCAGTGGGGCAGGTGCGAGGTCAGGCCTCTAGCTGATGAGAGGCCGGTGGTTCAGTTGCCTGACAACAGCAGGGAAGACACTGTCCCTGAATCTGGAGGTGGCAGAACCACTCCAGCACATTGTCTCGTTTTTGTGTAAGGCAGCTTCTGCTTTCTGCCTTGGCATGGTTCACATTCTAACTTTGTATCTGACCTGACAATTGTGCGACAGATCTGTGAGGAATTTAAGTAGCTTGTCACTGCCTGAAAATCACACGGTTTTATCCTGTTTACCGTGTGGAATTTACGCAGAAGGCGCGGTGGAGGCGTAGCGGCGGAGTTGCTGTCTCACAGCGCCAGAGACCCGGGTTCGATCCTGACCAGGGGTGCTGGAGGAACTCAGCAGGTCCGTTTAAAAAAGAGCGCCAAAGGGAAGCTAGCAGTCATTCAGTAAAGATCGGGAGAGCAGCAGCAGCAGCAAGGAAGACCGTTGGCTGAAAGTAAGTAAGTGTGAATTGCAGGTAAAAGTCTGTTTAAAAAAGAGCGCCAAAGGGAAGCTAGCAGTCATTCAGTAAAGATCGGGAGAGCAGCAGCAGCAGCAAGGAAGACCGTTGGCTGAAAGTAAGTAAGTGTGAATTGCAGGTAAAAGTCTGTTTAAAAAAGAGCGCCAAAGGGAAGCTAGCAGTCATTCAGTAAAGGTCGGGAGAGCAGCAGCAGCAGCAGCAGCAAGGAAGACCGTTGGCTGAAAGTAAGTAAGTGTGAATTGCAGGTAAAAGTCTGTTTAAAAAAGAGCACCAAAGGGAAGCTAGCAGTCATTCAGTAAAGGTCGGGAGAGCAGCAGCAGCAGCAGCAGCAGCAGCAGCAGCAAGGAAGACCGTTGGCTGAAAGTAAGTAAGTGTGAATTGCAGGTAAAAGTCTGTTTAAAAAAGAGCGCCAAAGGGAAGCTAGCAGTCATTCAGTAAAGGTCGGGAGAGCAGCAGCAGCAGCAGCAAGGAAGACCATTGGCTGAAAGTAAGTAAGTGAATTGCAGGTAAAAGTCTGTTTAATAAAGAGCGCCAAAGGGATGCTAGCAGTCACAGTCAGTGAAGCGCATAGTTCCCAGCTAGTCAGAGGAAGGCAGGATAGGAGTGAGTGCGGGGATTGGCTGATAAATTAAATTAGAAGTCTGGTAAATTGGTCAATGAGTCAATTTAGTGATAGGGGTGTGGCCCTATTGAGGGAAGTGCCCTGTGAGAAAAGTGCGAGTCTTTGGCTGTGAGTCTTCGGTGAGGAGGATACACTTGTTTTTGAGCCTGATTTGTTTTTAGACACTAAAGTAATGGCGGACAAGTTGGTTCAGTGTGTTTCCTGCAGGATGTGGGAAGGTAGGGACACCGCTGGAGCTTCTGGGAGCTACACCTGCAAGAACTGTGTCCAGGTGCAGCTCCTGAATGGACGTGTGGTGGAGTTGGAAAAGCAGCTGGTTGACCTCAGGGCCATCCGGGAATGCAAGAGTTTCCTGGACAGGACCTACTGTGAGGCTGTCACGCCAAGGGTCCAGGTCGAGCAAAGGTGGGAGACCGTTTCAAAGGGGAGTGAACGTGGACTACAGGAGACCCCGGTGGCTGTGCCTATTGCAAACAGGTACACCCTCTTGGGAACTGTCGGGGCAGAAGACACTTCCAGTCCGAGCGGCGGACGTGTTGGCGGATCTAACCCAGGCAAGGAGACTCGACCGGGGAGACCGAAGTCAGGAAGAGCCATAGTAGTGGGTGACTCCATTGTCCGAGGTACGGACTGTAGATTCTGTGGCGACAGGCGGGACTCGAGGATGGTCTGTTGCCTCCCTGGTGCCAGGGTTCAAGACATCACGGGGCGGCTTCAGAACATCCTAGTGAGGGAAGGCGATCAACCGGAAGTAGTTGTGCACGTGGGCACGAACGACGTCGGGAGGAAGAGGAAGGAGATACTGCGACGTGAGTTTAGAGAGTTAGGAAGAAGACTGAGAAGTAGGACGTCGAGGGTCGTTATCTCTGGGATACCATTAGGAGGCAGTGATCATAATATGATAAGTTTTACTCTACAAATTGAGAGGGAGAAGGGAAAATCGGAAGTGTCAGTATTACAGTATAGCAAAGGGGATTACAGAGGCATGAGGCAGGAGCTGGCCAGAATTGACTGGAAGGAGGCCCTAGCAGGGAAGATGGTGGAACAGCAATGGCAGGTATTCCTGGGAATAATGCAGAAGTTGCAGGATCAATTTATCCCAAAGAGGAGGAAAGATTCTAAGGGGAGTAAGAGGCACCCGTGGCTGACAAGGGAAGTCAAGGACAGCATAAAAATAAAAGGGAAGAAGTATAACATAGCAAAGAAGAGTGGGAAGCCAGAGGATTGGGACTCTTTTAAAGAGCAACAGAAGATAATTAAAAAGGCAATACGGGGAGAAAAGATGAGGTACGAGGGTAAACTAGCCAATAATATAAACGAGGATAGTAAAAGCTTTTTTAGATATGTAAAGAGGAAAAAAATAGTCAAGGCAAATGTGGGTCCCTTGAAGACAGAAGCAGGGGAATTTATTATGGGGAACAAGGAAATGGCAGACGAGTTGAACCAGTACTTTGGATCTGTCTTCACTAAGTAAGATACAAACAATCTCCCAGATGTTCTAGTGGCCAGAGATCCTAGGGTGACGGAGGAACTGGAGGAAATTCACATTAGGCAGGAAATAGTGTTGGGTAGACTGATGGGACTGAAGGCTGATAAATCCCCAGGGCCTGATGGTCTGCATCCCAGGGTACTTAAGGAGGTGGCTCTAGAAATGGTGGACGCATTGGTGATCATTTTCCAATGTTCTATAGATTCAGGATCAGTTCCTGTGGATTGGAGGGTAGCTAATGTTGTCTCACTTTTTAAGAAAGGAGGGAGAGAGAAAACGGGAAATTATAGACCAGTTAGTCTGACATCAGTGGTGGGGAAGCTGCTGGAGTCAATTATAAAAGACAAAATTGCGGAGCATTTGGATAGCAGTAACAGGATCGTTCTGAGTCAGATGGATTTACGAAGGGGAAATCATGCTTGACTAATCTTCGGGAATTTTTTAAGGATATAACTAGGAAAATTGACAGGGGAGAGCCAGTGGATGTGGTGTACCTCGACTTTCAGAAAGCCTTCGACAAGGTCCCACATAGGAGATTAGTGGGCAAAATTAGAGCACATGGTATTGGGGGTAGGGTACTGACATGGATAGAAAATTGGTTGGCAGACAGAAAGCAAAGAATGGGGACAAATGGGTCCCTTTCAAAATGGCAGGCAGTGACTAGTGGTGTACCTCTAGTGCTGCTGGGACCGCAGCTATTTACAATATACATTAATGACTTGGATGAAGGGATTAAAAGTACCATTAGCAAATTTGCAGATGATACAAAGCTGGGTGGTAGTGTGAACTGTGAGGAAGATGCTGTGAGGTTGCAGGGCGACTTGGACAGGTTGTGTGAGTGGGCGGATGCATGGCACATGCAGTTTAATCTAGATAAGTGTGAGGTTATCCACTTTGGTGGTAAGAATAGGAAGGCAGAGTATTATCTGAATGGTGTCAAGTTAGGAAAAGGGGACGCACAACGAGATCTGGGTGTCCTAGTGCATCAGTCACTGAAAGGAAGCATGCAGGTACAGCAGGCAGTGAAGAAAGCCAATGGAATGTTGGCCTTCATAACAAAAGGAGTTGAGTATAGGAGCAAAGAGGTCCTTCTACAGTTGTACAGGGCCCTAGTGAGACCACACCTGGAGTACTGTGTGCAGTTTTGGTCTACAAATTTGAGGAAGGATATTCTTGCTGTTGAGGGCGTGCAGCGTAGGTTACTAGGTTAATTCCCGGAACTGTCGGGACTGTCATATGTTGAAAGACTGGAGTGACTAGGCTTGTATACACTGGAATTTAGAAGGATGAAAGGGGATCTTATTGAAACATATAAGATTATTAAGGGGTTGGACACGTTAGAGGCAGGAAACATGTTCCCAATGTTAGGGGAGTCCAGAACCAGGGGCCACAGTTTAAGAATAAGGGGTAGGCCATTTAGAACGGAGATGAGGAAAAACTTTTTCAGTCAGATTTGTAAATCTGTGGAATTCTCTGCCTCAGAAGGCAGTGGAGGCCAATTCTCTGAATGCATTCAAGAGAGAGCTGGATAGAGCTCTTAAGGATAGCGGAGTCAGGGGGTATGGGGAGAAGGCAGGAACGGGGTACTGATTGAGAATGATCAGCCATGATCACATTGAATGGTGGTGCTGGCTCAAAGGGCCGAATGGCCTCCTCCTGCACCTATTGTCTATTGTCTATAAAGACGAACAGGTTTGTAGGTTAATTGGCTTTGGTAAAATTGTAAAGTGTCCCTGGTGTGCATAGGATACTGCTAGTGTACAGGGATCGCTGGTCGGCACAGACTCAGTGGACCCAAGGGCCCGTTTACGTGCTGTATCTCTAAACGTGGGCAGCTTCCGCCCCAGCGGTATGAATATTGACTTCCCGAACTTCAGGTAACCCATGATTTCCTACTCTCTCCATCCCTCTCCCTTCCCAGTTCCCTGACCAGTCTGACTGTCCCCTTGATTCCATTTTATCTCTGTACGCCTTGTTGCCACCTCCTCCGAGCTAACGATGATCTATTCTACGTTTGACTTGCGGTTCGTCTCCTTTGAGATCTCCGTTTTGTCTCGTTTTCACACCTTGCACTTCCTCGTCTCTGTTTCTCCCCCCTCCCCTGACCCTCAGCCTGAAGACGAGGGCCTCGAGCCGAAACGTCACCCGTTCCTTCCCTCCAGAGATGTTGCCCGCGGAGTTACCCCGGCATTTTTGTGTCCGCCCTTCGGTGTAAACCGCCCGGCATCTGCAGTTCCTTCCTGAACCAAACCCAAAATGGCCTCCACCCGGACATTGCCCAAAGTGAACAGATGTCCAGTGCTGCCTTGCTTGGTGTTGCTACCCGGGCGTGGCGCCGACTTTATCAGCGTTTCCAACTCCTGTGGCGAAACAGCATTTCTTAGTAAAATGATGAGTCAGTTTGCCCCGAACAAGAAACCACACACGCATACGCACACGTCACAAACAAACAAACAAACAACGCTTTCCAATCATTTAACAATTCTAATAATAATTAACAATAATTTTCGAGGGGAAGGGAGGAAGGTTCAGTGGTCTCGGCCCGAAACGTCACCCATTCCTTCTCTCCTGAGATGCTGCCTGACCCGCTGAGTTACTCCAGCATTTTGTGTCGACCTTCGAGTTTCGGGGAGACAGATTCCGAGGAGGGGCGTCTCAGAAACATAGAAAAATAGGTGCAGGAGGAGGCCATTCAGCCCTTTGAGCCATTCAATATGATCATGGCTGATCGTCTAAAATCAGTACCCCGTTCCTGCTTTCTCCCCATACCCCTTGATTCCATTAGCCCTTGATTCCATTAGCCCTAAGAGCTAAATCTGCCTCTCTCTTGAGTGAGAGGTGTTTGCAAAGGAATTTCCGAGGGAGACTTGCTCTGGGAGCGGGAAGTTCAGAGGGTGAAATATTCTGAAGAGGCCAAACTCCAAGGGGGACAAGGTAGCGAACAGTGAAAGGCCTGGATAGAGTGGATGTGGAGAGGATGTTTCCACTTTAAAAAAAAAAAAATAACCAAAAATAATTTAAATCAATTATTTACAAAAATGAGTAGGAAAGAAACTGCAGATAATAGACAATAGACAATAGGTGCAGGAGGAGGCCATTCGGCCCTTCGAGCCAGCACCACCATTCAATGTGATCATGGCTGATCATTCTCAATCAGTACCCCGTTCCTGCCTTCTCCCCATACCCCCTGCTGGTTTAAATCGGAGGTAAACTGAGGGAGAGATAGATCAGCCATGGTTGAAGTGCGGAGTAGACTCGATGGGCCGAATGGTCTAATTCTGCTCCTACCACTTATGACCTTATGAAACCATCTTGGATACGCCTCATAAATTCTGCCCCTTCTTCGCCTTTGGCACTGAGCTCATCCCAGTCCATTATGGGGAAGTTAAACTCACCCACTAATACTGATCAAGATCCTGTCAAAGATAGACACAAAATGCTGGAGTAACTCAGCGGGACAGGCAGCATCTCGGGAGAGAAGGAATGGGTGACGTTTCGGTTCGAGACTCTTCTTCAGACCGTTTCAGGTCGAGACCCTTCTTGAAAAGCCAGAGGCAGGGAGGGAGGCAGCGATACTGGAGCTTTTCACCGTAGCTCGGTACACGTGTCAATAAACTAAACTCGTACTTCCTTAGAAGGCTTGGGAAGTCCAGCATGTCCCCAACAACCCTCATCAACTTCTACAGATGCTCCCTGGAGAGCATCTTATCGGGGTGCTTCACAGCCTAGTTTGGGAACAGCTCCATCCAGGTTTGTAAATGGGAGCTGTTCCCAAACTAGGAACTGCAGAGAGTTGGGGATGTATCCCAAACCATCACGCAAACCAACCTCCCCCCACCCCCTCTCCCCCCCCCCACCCCCCCCCGTGTGGAGTTTGTACGTTCCCCCCGTGACCTGCGTGGGTTTTCTCCGAGATCGTCGGTTTCCTCCCACACTCCAAAGACGTGCAGGTTTGTAGGTTAATTTGCTTGGTAGATGTAAAAATTGTCCCCAGCGGGTGTAGGATAGTGTTAATGTGCGGAGATCGCTGGTCGGCGCGGGCCAAAGGGTCTGTTTCCGCGTTGTATCTCTACACTAAAGTAAACTAAAGTGCGAAAACACACATTTCTAGATTCAGGGACAGTTTCTTCCTGGCTGTTACCAGGCAACTGAACCATCCTCTCACCAGCTAGAGTGCAGTCCTGACCTCCCATTTACTTCTTTGGAGACCTTCGAACTATCTTGAACCGAACTTTATCGATGTTATATATCTCTGTACCAAATGTTGCATCCTTTATCTTACGTTCACTTTGAATGGCTTGACTGTAATCATGCATAGTCTTTTGTTTTTACTGATTAGCACACAAACAAAAGCTTTTCATTGTAGCTCGGTACACGTGACAATAATCTAAACCGTCGATCTCTTACACTGTAGAACCTGTAGGGCATATACTGATGGGCCAAAACATTATGTCATCTTGGGGATTGTGAACGGTCTGCAGCTACACAGCCCCATACGCAGCAGGGTGCGATGCGCTGTGTATTGTGACACATTCCTCCCGCGACCACCATTAAAATTTCCTGTGACTTGTACCACAGTCGACCTTCTGTCGGTTCGGACCAGACGGGATAGCCTTCGTTGCCCTCGCGCACCGATGAGCCTTGGGCGCCCAACACCCTGCCTGTCGCTGGTTTGTGGTTTGTCCCTCCTCGGACCACTGTCGGTAGGTATTCACCACTGCTGACCGAGAGCACCCCACAAGCCTTGCTGTTTCAGAGATGCTCTGACCCAGTCGTCTGGCCATAACAATTTGGCCCTTGTCAAAGTCGCTCAGGTCTTTACTCCTGCCCATTTCTCCTGCATCCAACACGTCAACTTCAAGAACTGACTGTTCACTTGCTGCCTAATATATCCCACCCCTTAACAGATGCCATTGTAACAAGATAATCAATGGTTATTCACTTCACCTGTCAGTGGTCTCAATGATTTGGCTCAATGGTGTATCTGACAAAAGTGAACTAAGCTAAGCTGAACTAAGAAGAGGAGAGACCGGCACTGCAGGGGTTAATGTTACTGGTTGTCCAGGCAAACAAGAAGTTATGGAAAATGCTGTCCATAGTTTACATTGTTAATGACTCAGCCTGAGTGAGAGGCTATGTTTGGCCGAGACTGGTGTTTCTGGTTTGGCAAGACTGAGTTAATGAAAGCTGTGCACAGTTTAGTTTAGTTTTCAAAATAATGCGTGGAAACAGGCCCTTCGGCCCACCGAGTCCGCACCGACCTGCGATCCCCCGCACATATCATCACTACCTTGCAAACACGAGGGACAATTTTACATTTATACCAAGCCTATTAACCCACAGACCTGTACGTCTTTGGAGTGGATGTTTTTCAATGGATATTTTTAAGGCAGAGATAGATTGATTCTTGATTAGTACGGGTGCCAGGGGTTATGGGGAGAAGGCAGGAGAATGGGGTTAGGAGGGAGAGATAGATCAGCCATGATTGAATGGCGGTGTAGACTCGATGGGCCGAACAGTTTAATTCTGCTCCTATCACTTATGACTTGGATACAACTCATAAATTCTGCCCTTTCTTCGCCTTTGGCACTGAGCTCATCCCAGTCCATAATGGGGAAGTTAAACTCACCCACTAAGACTGATTAAAGATAGACACAAAATGCTGGAGTAACTCAGCGGGTCAGGCAGCATCTCTGGAGAGAAGAAATGGGTGGCGTTTCGGGTCGAGACCCTTCTTCAGACTCGACCGGAACTCTCAGTTTGAAGAAGGGTCTCCACCCTAAATGTCACCCATTCCTTCTCTCCAGAGATGCTGCCTGACCCGCTGAGTTACTCCAGCACTTTGTGTCTATCGTCAGTGTGAGCCAGCACCTGCACATTGTAAGCCAACAGTTCCACAGACAAAGTCCAATGACCTCGATGGGAGGGAGGTGAATCGGGCAGGACCTTAGACTGTGTGGAAGGACCGTTCAGAAGCCTGATAACAAAAAAAGACGAACTTGTGGGGATGTGGCGAGTTTCAGTCGAGAAACCTCAGCTTCCTTTTTAGTTATTTGGACTTGTCACTCTTCGTACCCTCTCAGTTCCTTCCTCTTTTTTTATTAAAACAAAACAAAAGGGGTGGAAAAGATTGTGCATCGAGATGAAGAAAGACCTTGCTTCTTAGAATTATTCACCAAGAGGACCATACTTCCTTCTGCCGGCTGGTGTGAAGCAAATTCCCACTCACTGCCAATGTCTCTCGTTTCCCTCTCCCCAGACTAGTCTGAAAAAGGGTCTCGACCCGAAACGTCGCCCATTCCTTCTCTCCAGAGATGCTGCCTGTCCCGCTGAGTTACTCCAACTTTCTGTGTCTATCTTCGGTTTAAACCAGCATCTGCAGTTCCTTCCAACACTGCTAACCTTTTGCGACCAAATGCGTAGGAATGTATAAGAGAATAACAATAGACAATAGACAATAGGTGCAGGAGTAGGCCATTCAGCCCTTCGAGCCAGCACCGCCATTCAATGCGATCATGGCTGATCACTCTCAATCAGTACCCCGTTCCTGCCTTCTCCCCATACCCCCTCACTCCGCTATCCTTAAGAGCTCTATCCAGCTCTCTCTTGAAAGCATCCAACGAACTGGCCTCCACTGCCTTCTGAGGCAGAGAATTCCACACCTTCACCACTCTCTGACTGAAAAAGTTCTTCCTCATCTCCGTTCTAAATGGCCTACCCCTTATTCTTAAACTGTGGCCCCTTGTTCTGGACTCCCCCAACATTGGGAACATGTTTCCTGCCTCTAATGTGTCCAATCCCCTAATTATCTTATATGTTTCAATAAGACCCCCCCTCATCCTTCTAAATTCCAGTGTATACAAGCCTAAATGCTCCAGCCTTTCAACATACCCGCCATTCCGGGAAATAACTGCAGATGCTGGTACAAATCGAAGGTATTTATTTCACAAAATGCTGGAGTAACTCAGCAGGTCAGGCAGCATCTCAGGAGAGAAGGAATGGGTGACGTTTCGGGTCGAGACCCTTCTTCAGACTGAAGGATCTGAAGAAGTGTCTGAAGAAGGGTCTCGACCCGAAACGCCACCCATTCCTTCTCTCCTTAGATGCTGCCTGACCCGCTGAGTTACTCCAGCTTTCGGCGTCCATCTTGTGACCAAATTCTATTTTAGTTTAGTTTAGAGATACAGCGTGGAAACAGGCCTTTCGGCCCACCGAGTCCGTGCCGACCAGCGATCCCCGCTCACTAACACTATCCTGCACACACTGGGGAACAACTTGCAGTTTTACCAAGTGTGGGAGCACCCGGAGAAAACCCACGTGGTCACGGGGAGAACGTACAAACTTCGTACAGACAGCACCCGTAGTCAGGATGGAACCCGGGTCTCCGGCGCTACGAGGCGGCAACTCTCCTGCTGCGCCACCGTGCCGCCTCAAAATGTTTTATTTGGTGTTGTAGGTGCAACATTCCCCCCACCCTATCCTACCCCCTCTCACACCACCCTTCTGCCTTTGACTCTGTCATGGACCGATCCACTTGTGCTTGGACTAGAGTTGCCAACAGTCCCGTATTAGCCGGGACATCCCAGGTATTTTGGGCTAAATTAGTTTGTCCCGTACGGGACTGCCTTTGTCCCGTATTAGTAGGGTTGCCAACTTCTTCACTCTCAAATACGGGACAAGGTGACGTCATCGCCCCGCGCCCCACATGACCTCACCCAACCAGCGGCCACATGCTCCCGCTCCACGAATGGCGGCCGCAAGGGCCGGGAGGCGGGTTGCTACGCAACCCACGTAGGAAGAGCGGAGGAAGGAATTGCAGATGCCAGTTTAAACCAAAGATAAGACACAAAATGCTGGAGTAACTCAGCGGGACAGACAGCATCTCTGGAGAGAAGGAATGGGTGACGTTTGGGGTCGAGACACTCCTTCAGTCTCAGTCTGAAACGTCACCCATTCCTTCTCTCCAGTGATGCTGCCTGTCCCGCTGAGATACTCCAGCATTTTGTGTCTATCTTCGACTTCCATTGGAGGTTTCTCTCATACGTTCTCGGAGCAGAATTAGGCCATTTGGCCCACCAAGTTTACTCCGCCATTTCAATCATGGCTAGGGTTGCCAACTGTCCCATATTAGCCAGGGCCGCCCTTGTCCCCTATTAGGCCTGGGGGGGGCGTTGTAGGCCCGGACACTGTAAACTGTTGGCCCAGGGGCCGCTGTAGGCCCGGACAGTGTAGGCCCGGAGGCCCGGGCGCCGCCTAATGGAGGTTGCATAGCAACCCACCTCCCGGCCTGGGCGGCCGCCATTGGTGGAGTGGGTGCACGTGGCCGCTGGCTGGGTGAGGTCACGCGGGGCGCGGGGCAGTGACGTCACCCTTTTGTCCCATATTTAGGAGTGAGGAAGTTGGCAACTTGGATCTAGGGAGAACACTAAACCCGTCGCCAACGACTTTTGTTGATGCGTTTCAAGCCCAGAGAAAAATATTTCCCTTTGTTGGGCTGCTACTTGTCGGGACCTGTGAGCAGTTGCAGTATCAGAGGCAACATGTCCAGAGTTTCAGTGGAACTCGACATGCTTGGGGTTATTGACAATCTTCTTGGCAGTGACAGTGTAGGATTCTCAGATTGCTTTGTTCCAGTCCTTCAGTTTCTGTGCAACTTTGGTCTCCAAATTTGAGGAAGGACATTCTTGCTGTTGTGGGCGTGCAGCGCCGGTTCACCAGGTTAATTCCCGAGACGGCGGGACTGTCGTATGTTGAAAGACTGGAGCGACTAAGCTTGTATTCACTGGAATTTAGAAGGATGAGAGGGGATCTTATTGAAACATATAAGATTAATAAGGGCTTGGACACGCTGGAGGCAGGAAACATGTTTCCGTTGTTGGGTGGAGTCCAGAACCAGGGGCCACAGTTTAAGAATAAGGGGTAGGCAATTTAGAACGGAGATAGGGAAAACCTTTTTCACTCAGAGAGTTGTGAATCTGTGGAATTCTCTGCCTCAGAAGGCAGTGGAGGCCGATCCTCTGGATGCTTTCAAGAGAGAGTTAGATAGAGCTCTTAAAGATAGCGGAGTCAGGGGGTATGGGGAGAAGGCAGGAATGGGGTACTGATTGTGAATGATCAGCCATGATCACGGTGAATGACGGTGTTGGCTCGAAGGGCCGAATGGCCTCCTCCTGCACCTATTGTCTATTGGTTTAGTTTAGTTTAGAGATACAACACAATAACAGGCCCTTCGGCCCACCGGGACCGCACCGACCAGCGATCCCCGCACACTCACGCACTAGGGTCAATTTTCAATTACACCAAGCCAATCAACCTACAAACCTGCACGTCTTTGGAGTGTGGGAGGAAACCGAAGATCTCGGAGAAAACGCACGGGGAGAGCGTACAAACTCTGGAACAGACAGCACCCATGGTCGGGATCGAACCCGGGTCTCCGGCGCTGCAAGAGCTGTAAGGCAGCAACTCTACCGTTGTGCCACCGTGCCACCTTAAAAGCGTCGTGCCTCCGTGTGCCCGGACTCTGTGTCTGAACCCCTCAATCACCCGCCCCCCCCCTTCCCCCATCTCCATCTTTAAGGCGCATGAATATGCAGGAACTGGACAGGCATGGATCATGTGGAATTCATAGCCACAGATGGCAGTGGAGGCCAAGTCAATGGAGATTTTTAAGGCAGGGAGAGATAGTCTGAAGAAGGGTCTTGACTGGAAACGTCATCCATTCCTTCTCTCCAGAGATGCTGCTTCTCCCTCTGAGTTACTCCAGCATTTTGTATCTACCTTCGATTTAAACCAGCACCTGCAGTTCTTTCTTACACATAGATAGATTCTGGATTAGTACGGGTGTCAGAAATTATGGGGAGAAGGCAGGAGAATGGGGTTGAGAGGAAAAGATAGATCAGGCATGATTGAATGGCGGAGTAGACTTGATGGGCCGAATGGCCTAATTATGCTCCAATCACATGAACTTAGGGGCCACATGGTGGCCTAGCGGTGGAGCTACTGCCTTACAGCGGCAGAGACCCATCTTTGATGATGCTGCTGGCCTTGCCGAGGCAGCGTGAGGTATAAACAGTGTCCTGACCAAAAATAGTAGAGGAACACGATTGGCCACTCCGTCGACATCGCCTATACTGAAGTGTGGTACGCAAAGGAGCGTAACGTCCGCCATTTTAGTAAGCAAAACCCCGCCGTTCGTTCTGCCTCTCGCAGTGTAATCAGTGTTTTAGGGGAACAGTGTGTGTGATGATACCATTAAAATGCAGAATATATCTCATCTATCAATTCACAGATTTTTGTTATTTTTCTTTTAAAATGTTTCTGCAAGTTTCTGCCGACTAAAATGGCGCCGTGACGTACTACGGTTTTTAGGGTCGAGTGGTCTATCTTGCTCCTCTAGTATCTTTGGTCCAGACACCCCTTTGTCTCCCATTCATCTCTAGCCTTTGTTCAACCATCTGCCCATTAAACCTCCCTCACCTGTATCCACCCATCACTTGCCAGAAGGTCGACACAAAATGCTGGAGTAACTCGGTGGGTCAAGCAGCTCCTCTGGAGAGAACGAATGGGTGACGTTTCGGGTCGAGACCCTTCTTCAAAAAACCTTGCTGGTGAAAACCTCCTGAAGTAAGTTGGGCAATTTCAAACTTCTTAAACGCACAGTTTTAAAATTTCCGAGAAATATCTTAATAACATTTCGTAGATTTTCTTTCTAAATATTCAAAGAATTTGCTAAAATGTGTAAGTCAGCAGCTGCTCGGAACACACATCAGGGAGGGGAGGGTCTATGGAGAGAGAAACGGATAATATTTCACGTTATCTTTTGTGACGTTTTTGCTCAAGATTTGGAAAATGTTAAAAATAGTTGGATTTTTCGTCAAACTTACGTCAGTGGGCGCTGTCTGTTTTACCAGCAAGTCTGAAGTCTTGATATTAGATTTAGATTTAGAGATACCGCGCAGAAACAGGCCCTTCGGCCCACCGGGTCTGCGCTGCCCAGCGATCCCCGCACACAAACACTATCCTACACCCCACTAGGGACAATTTTTACATTTGCCCAGCCAATTAACCTACATACCAGTACGTCTTTGGAGTGTGGGAGGAAACCGAAGATCTCGGAGAAAACCCACGCGGGTCACGGGGAGAACGTACAAACTCCGTACAGACGGCGCCCGTAGTCGGGATCGAACCTGAGTCTCCTGCGCTGCATTCGCTGTAAGGCAGCAACTCTACCGCTGTGCCACCGTGGCAAGTCTCTTTAGTCTATTGGCCATTTTGGTGCGGGTGAGTTGACTGCAGATGAGCATGTAAGTTGCACGTAGGGTTGCCAACGTCCTCACTCCCAAATACGGGACGAGGTGGCGTCACCGCCCCGCGCCCCAAGTGACCTCACCCAGCCAGCGGCCACGTGCTCCCGCTCCACCAATGGCGGGCGCTGTCTGTACGGAGTTTGCACGTTCTCCCCGTGACCTGCGTGGGTTTTCTCCGGGTGCTCCGCTTTCCTCCCACACTCCAAAGACGTGCGGGTTTGTGGGTTAAGTGGCTTCTAGTGTGCCGAAGGGCCTGAGTGAATTTAAAGTCTGAAGTGTGAAGCTGTGAAGCAGCGAGCTGTTTTTTTCAAGGGAGGGGCGAGGTTGGATATTGTGTGATACTTCTGTATAATTTCAGACTTTAGACACAGTGTGGAAACCGACCCTTCAGCTCACCGAGACCGCGCCGGTCAACAATCACCCATGCACACTTGGGACAATGTTACATTTGTACATTTATACCAGGCTAATTAACCTACAATCCTGCACGTCTTTGGAGGGTGGGAGGGAACCAAAGATCTCGGAGAAAACCCACGCAGGTCACGGGGAAAACTCCACACAGACAGCACCCGTAGTTGGGATCGAACCCGGGTCTCTGGCGCTGTGAGGCAGTAACTCTACCGCTGCGCCACCACACTTGGGCATATGACAATAAGTCAAGTCAAGTCAAGTCAATTTTATTTGTATAGCACATTTAAAAACAACCCACGTTGACCAAAGTGCTGCACATCTGATTAGGAAAAAAAAAAGAAACATAAGCTTGACTTCACCTGAGAGTTCTGTGTGAAGAGTCAAGAGTGTTTTATTGTCGTGTGTCCCAGGTAGAACAATGAAATTCTTAAGGGCCTGTCCCACTTAGGCGATGTTAAGGCGACTGTCGGCGACTAGGCTGTCGCTGAACGTTTGCCGGGGTGTCGCGGGCATGACCGTGAGGAGTCTTCAATGAATCGTAGCGGATCTCGGCGCGACGTGGAAAATATTTCCAGATAGAAATTTCTTGGGGACAGCTGGCTTGTGGCCAGGTATCGTAGCTTATTGCGGGCGCTGTCTGTCGCGCGCTGTCCCCAGGTTTGCTAAGTTGTCGCAGATGCATTTAGAAGCACGTAATATAAATTAAGAAAAGGCATTTGAAGATACCAGAAGATAGTTTTGTTTAACCAATTTATTTACCGTCAGGACATTTGACGGGTAGATTGGAGGCGACAGTTTGGCGGTCAGGTAAGCGTGGGAATTTCGCGATGTTTCCGAAGACGGTGTAATCTCTTGGCCAGGTGCTAGTTTGACAAAAAAAGTCACTTGTGTCGACCTGACTCGGCATTGTCGCGGTCATTGTCGCGGTCATTGTCGTGGTCATTTTCTTGGTTGTTGTCGTGTTCGTTGTCGTGGTCATTGTCGTGGTAATTTTCTTGGTCATTGTCGTGTTCGTTGTCGTGTTCGTTGTCGTGGTCATTGTCGTGGCCGTTGTCGTGGTCGTTGTTGTTGTCATTGTCGTGGTCATTGTCGTGGCCATTATCATATCATATCATATATATACAGCCGGAAACAGGCCTTTTCGGCCCTCCAAGTCCGTGCCGCCCAGCGATCCCCGCACATTAACACTATCCTACACCCACTAGGGACAATTTTTACATTTACCCAGCCAATTAACCTACATACCTGTACGTCTTTGGAGTGTGGGAGGAAACCGAAGATCTCGGAGAAAACCCACGCAGGTCACGGGGAGAACGTACAAACTCCTTACAGTGCAGCACCCGTAGTCAGGATCGAACCTGAGTCTCCGGCGCTGCATTCGCTGTAAAGCAGCAACTCTACCGCTGCGCTACCGTGCCGCCATTGTCGTGGCCATTGTCGTGGCCATTGTCGTGGCCATTGTCGTGGTCATTGTCGTGGTCATTGTCGTGTGCATTGTCGCGGTCATTGTCGTGGTCATTGTCGTGGTCATTGTCGCGGTCATTGTCGTGGTCATTGTCGTGGTCATTGTCGTGGTCATTGTCGTAGGGTAAAAGAAAATTTCGGCGATCTGCTACGACTTTGACAGTTGCCGGCAGTCGCCTTAAAAATCGTGTAACTGGGACAGGGCCTTTGCTTGCAGCAGCACGACCGAATCCACAAACATAGTAAACTGTACAAAATGTAATAAACGAGAGGAAAAAAAGTTCAGCGTGTGTATATAAATGGAAGAAATGAGGCTTGTTTTTTTGCAATAAATGGCGGAACTGAAAATGAAACACAGTTTGCTTATCGTCTCGGGCTTCGAACCTGCATGCAGGCAAATTTCCTCTGGGACTGCACAAGTTGTAAATAAAATGTAATCTTTTTACGCAATGACCACGACAATCTTAACGGTAAATAAGATGTAATCTTTTCTGAACCATCCAGCCACCAGCTGTCAGTGAGATGGAGTGTGAAAAGAGCAGAGTTAAAAATAAAAGCAGAACTGTTTATGTTAAACCAGGACATGATTTCAATTTGTGTACTTCAACCAGACAAAACCTCATAGAAAAATAGAAACGAAGAAAATAGGTGCAGGAGTTAGGCCATTCGGCCCTTCGTGCCAGCACCGCCATTCAATATGATCGTGGCTCATCATCCAAAATCCGTACCCCGTTCCTGCTTTCTCCCCACATCCCTTGATTCCGTTAGCCCCAAGAGCTAAATCTAACTCTCTCTTGAAAACATCCAGTGAATTGGCCTCCACTGCCTTCTGCGGCAGAGAGTTCCACAGGAAGGAACTGCAGATGCTGGTTTGACCCGAAGAAAGACACAACATGCTGGAGTAACTCAGTGGGAAAGGCTGGAGAGAAGGGATGGGTGACGTTTCGGCCTGAGACCCTTCTTCGGACTCTGAACCTGCACGTCTTCGGAGTGTGGGAGGAAACCGGAGCACCCGGAGAAAACCCACGTAGGTCAGGGGGAGAACGTGCAAACTCCGTATAGACAGCACCCGTAGCACAGACCTGTTCAGCTAGAGCTGGTATAAATGTCATTGTTTCATTGCTGGTACAGATGACAATAAAACACTCTTGACTGGTGAAGGTGGTGTTGAGGCTAAGAACGTTTGATGCAGTTTAGCTTAGTTTAGAGATACGGTGCAGAAACAGGCCCTTCGGCCCACCGAGTCCGTGCCGACCAGCGATCCCTGCACATTAACCCTATCCTACACACACAAGGGGCAAGTTACATCTATTAAGGCCAATCGGTAGCCGGTTAACCTACAAACCTATACTTCTTTGGAGTGCGGGAGGAAACCAAAGATCTTGGAGAAAACCCAAGCAGGTCATGAGGAGAACGTGCAAACTCCGTGCGGACAGCACCCTTAGTCAGGATTGAACCCGGGTCTCTGGCGTTGTGAGGCAGCAACTCTACCGCTGCACCACCGTGCGTGTCATCACCAATTTTCAGTCAGAGAGTTGTGAATCTGTGGAATTCTCTGCCTCAGAAGGCAGTGGAGGCCAATTCTCTGAATGCATTCAAGAGAGAGCTAGATAGAGCTCTTAAGGATAGCGGAGTCAGGGGGTATGGGGAGAAGGCAGGAACGGGGTACTGATTGAGAATGATCAGCCATGATCACATTGAATGGCGGTGCTGGCTCGAAGGGCCGAATGGCCTCCTCCTGCACCTATTGTCTATTGTCTATCAATTAGTGCCACCACTAATTGGATCCAATTTGTTCTAGCCTGCTCCTTTTTCCTTCTTGTTTATTGGCCTGTACTTGATAATATTTTGGTTTGGTTCACAAAAACAAGACCATTTTAGGAATATGATTTTATTTGTCTCCGTTTTGAAAGTCGATGATAAGTGGCTGGGATTGGACTAAACGGCAACTGGAAGATTCGACCAGTTGACCAGAAATGTTTTAGAAGCTTCCTTGGGTTCAAGAAAGCTGAAATTTAATCCAGAAAGTGTCCTGTGGGGTTTACGAATTCTTAGATTTTGTTTGGAACTCAGCCGAAGCTCATGTTTGTCTAGAGTTAAAAGTATTTTTGAGTTACAACTTGTTTTTGCAAGCTGGCAGAAACTTCCAAAAGATTCCGGAAAGTTGGTCGAAGACTCAGGAGATTTGCAAAGGTCACAAATCAGGCCTGCCAAATTTTGTAATCTAACAGATGTCAACTTCTCTACATCGGTGAGACCAAATGCAGGCTCGCCGATCGTTTCGCTCAACACCGTCCGCCTTAACCAACCTGATCTCCCAGTGGCCGAGCACTTCAACTCCCCCTCCCACTCCCAGTCTGACCTTTCTGTCATGGGCCTCCTCCAGTGCCATAGTGAGGCCCAGCGCAAATTGGAGGAACAGCACCTCATATTTCGCTTGGGCAGCTTGCAGCCCAACGGTATAAACATTGACTTCTCCAACTTTGATAGTTCCTCTGTCCCTCTCTTCCCCTCCCCCTTCCCAGTTCTCCCTCTATCTTCCTGTCTCCACCTATATCCTTTCTTTGTCCCGCCCCCCCGACATCAGTCTGAAGAAGGGTCTCGACCCGAAACGTCACCCATTCCCTCTCTCCTAGATGCTGCCTGACCTGCTGAGTTACTCCAGCATTTTGTGATACCAAGTAATCTAACAGATCATCTGTGATTTAATTTTTTGAGTACGCTAACATACAATGAGCCGTTTGTCGGCACTGGGCCTGCACTCGCTGGAGTTTAGAAGAAAGAGGGGGGACCTCATTGAAACATACAGAATAGTGAAAGGCCTGGATAGAGTGGATGTGGAGAGGATGTTTCCACTAGTGGGAGAGTCTCGGAATTGAGGACATAGCCTCAGTATTAAAGGACGTTCTTTTAGGAAGGAGATGAGGAGCAATTTCTCTAGTCAGAGGGTGGTGAATCTGTGGTGAATCTGTGGAATTCTTTGCCACAGAAGGCTGTGGAGGCCAAGTCAATGGATATTCCTAAGGCGTTGATTGACGGATTCTTGATGTGTGTGTTTGTGTGTGTGTGTGTAGGCGTGCATGTGCACATTTGTTAATGCAATGGATGTGTGTGTTTGCGTGTGTGAGATAGATAGATTCTCAATTAGTGCAGGTGTCAGGGGTTATGGGGAGAAGGCAGGAGAATGGGGTGAGGAGGGAGAGATAGATCAGCCATGATTGAATGGTGGAGTAGACTTGTTGGGCCGAATGGCCTAATTCTTCTATCAATTATGATATTATGGTCTTGGTTATCCTGGAGCAACTTTAGAACGGACAAACTTTTTCAGTCAGAGAGTTGTAAATCTGTGGAATTCCCTGCCTCAGAAGGCTGTGGAGGCCAATTCGCTGGATGCTTTCAAGAGAGAGCTAGATAGAGCTCTTAATGATAGCGGAGTCAGGGGGTATGGAGAAAAGGCAGGAACGGGGTACTGATTATGGATGGTCAGCCATGATCACATTGAATGGCGGTGCTGGCTCGAAGGGCCGAATGGCCTACTCCTGCACCTATTGTCTATTGTCTAGGATGCTAGGAGGCTGCAGAGTGACTTGGATAGATTAGGCGAGTGGGCAAATACATGGCAGATGCAATATAATGTGGATAAATGTGAGGTTATCCACTTTGGCGGCAAGAACAGGAAAGCAGAGTATTACCTGAATGGTGAACGATTAGGAGAAGGGGAGATGCAACGTGACCTGGGTGTCATGGTGCACCAGTCATTGAAAGCAAGCATGCAGGTGCAGCAGGCAGTGAAGAAAGCGAATGGTATGTTGGCATTCATAGCAAGAGAATTTGAGTTTAGGAGCAGGGAGGTTCTACTGCAGTTGTACAGGGCCTTGGTGAGACCGCACCTGGAGTATTGTGTGCAGTTTTGGTCTCCTAATCTGAGGAAAGACGTTCTTGCCTTAGAGGGAGTACAGAGAAGGTTCACTAGATTGATCCCTGGGATGGCGGGACTTTCATATGAAGAAAGACTGGATAGACTGGGCTTGTACTCGCTGGAATTTAGAAGACTGAGGGGGGATCTTATAGAAACATATAAAATTCTTAAGGGGTTGGAGAGGCTAGATGCGGGAAGATTGTTCCCGATGTTGGGGGAGTCCAGAACCAGGGGTCACAGCTTAAGGATAAGGGGGAAGTCTTTTAGGACCGAGATGAGAAAACATTTCTTCACACAGAGGGTGGTGAGTCTGTGGAATTCTCTGCCACAGAAGGTAGTTGAGGCCAGTTCATTGGCTATATTTAAGAAGGAGTTAGATGTGGCCCCTTTTGCTAAAGGGATCAGGGGGTATGGAGAGAAGGCAGGTACAGGTTACTGAGCTGGATGATCAGCCATGATCATATTGAATGGCGGTGCAGGCTCGAAGGGCCGAATGGCCTACTCCTGCACCTATTTTCTATGTTTCGATGTTTCTATGTCTATTTAAGAAACAGTTAGACAGGTACATGGATAGGACAAGTTTGGAGGGATATGGGTCAAACGCGGGACAGATGGGCAGTCCGAAGAAGGGTCTTGACCCGAAACGTCACCCATTCCTTCTCTCCTGAGATGCTGCCTGACCCGCTGAGTTACTCCAGCATTTTGTGGGTAAATACCTTCGATTTGTACCAGCATCTGCAGTTATTTTCGTACACAAGGTGTTGGAGTAACTCAGGTAGCATCTCTGGAGGACGTGGACAGGTGACGTTTCGGGTCGAGACCCTTCTTCGGACTGCCCATCTGTCCCAGGGACCACCGAGAACAAGGAAGTAAAAACACAAAGAGATTCATTTGCAAAAAGATGGAATTTCCCACAGCTCTGGGCGCTCTTGAGCTCCAAACGAAATGTGACTCATCTTGGACATTGGTAACCATCCACCAAGCCTTGCATTCATGCAGGAAGGAACTGCAGATGCTGGTTTGCACCGAAGATAGACACAAAGCGCTGGAGGAACTCAGCGGGTCGAGCAGCATCTCTGGATAGAAGGAATGGGTGACATTTCGGGTCTGGACCCTTCCTCAGACTGACTCAGGGGTGAGGGAGTGTAAAGTTTGACTAGAGAGAGGGGAGAAGGCGATTGAGAAGTTTAGGTTTAGAGATACAGCACGGAAACAGGCCCTTCGGCCCACCGGGTCCGTGCCGACCAGCGATCCCCGCACACCAACAGTGCACGCACGAGGGACAATTCTTTGACATTTACCCCAAGCCGATTAACCCACAAGCACCGCACGTCTTTGGAGTGCGGGAGGAAACCCAAGGTCTCGGAGAAAGGTCGTGGGGAGAACGCACAGCCAAGCACCCGTGGTCGGGGTGGAACCCGGGTCTCTGGCGTGGTCAGGCACACACTCTACCGCTCAGCGGAGAGACGGGGAGGAGAGTAGGGGCAGGAGAAAGGGGTCGAGGAAACGAGGGGAAGGTGGTTGTCAGCAGGGAAGGCAGACAGGGAGTTGGCGTGAATCCACATCGTAACAATCACACCGGCACGCTTCACTGCCAATTGCACCAGGAATGTACTGACATTGTCCTGATTCATTGATGGACCACTCCCACAGTCTGAGCAGATCATATTTCGCTTGGGCAGCTTACAACCCATGCAGTATGAATCAAAGGTACTAGAGTACTCCTTGGTATGAACATTGAATAGTCTCGACCCGAGGCCAATTTCTCTGAATGCATTCAAGAGAGAGCTAGATAGAGCTCTTAAGGATAGCGGAGTCAGGGGGTATGGGGAGAAGGCAGGAACGGGGTACTGATTGAGAATGATCAGCCATGATCACATTGAATGGCGGTGCTGGCTCGAAGGGCTGAATGGCCTCCTCCTGCACCTATTGTCTATTGAAACATCGCCCGTTCCTTCCCTCCTGAGAGGCTGCCTGTCCCGCTGAGTTACTCCGGCGTTTTGTGTCTACCTTTGGTGTGAGTGTCGATTTCTCCAACTTCACGTGTCACCCCTCTCTCTCCCACCACCCTAGTTGTCCGACTAGTTTCACTGTCCCCCTGGTTAAATGTTACTGATTGTGCAACTCGTTGTTACCCCCCCCCCCCCCGCCCCGCCCCGCCCTCAGCCAACAACGACCCATTCTACATTTGCTTGAACGCCATCCCCTTTGATCTGTGTTTGTTTTCACGCCTTGCACCTTCCACACCTCTGCGTCTGACTCTCAGTCCGAAGAAGGGTCTCGGCCCCAAACGTCACCCACTCCTCCTCTCCACAGATGCCGCCCGTCCCGCTGAGTTACCCCAGCACTCTGTGTCTTCCCTCGTGTCTGATGCTGTTTGTATAATGACATGGAATGGGTGTGTGTTAGCTAACTGAACCACACAGTGGCACGGCGGGTAGAGTTGCTGCCTCACAGCTCCAGAGACCCGGGTTCGATCCCGACTACGGGTGCTGTCTGTACGGAGTTTGTACCCGCGTGGGTTTTCTCCAGGATCTCCGGTTTCCTCCCACACTCCAAAGACGTGCAGGATTTGTAGGTTAACTGGCTTGGTGTAAATGTAAATTGTCCCTAGTGTGTGTAGGATAGTGTTAGTGTGTGGGGATCGCTGGTCGGTGGGGACCCGGTGGACTGCAGGGCCTGTTCCTGCGCTGTATTTCTAAACTAAACTTGTCTACAAAAACGAATCTCATTGTGCCTGTTCTGACTCATTACTTATCCTGACTCAACCTCCAAGTGTATTCGATGACCCATGGTAGTATAAACCACAAGGGGAGATATTTGTAACCCTTCATACTCCAGAGATGTGGAAAATCTATGTAGCAATTTTTTACCAGCCGATTGTTCCTCTGGTAGAGGTGGCACATTGGCACACAGCTGGTAGAGCTACTGCCTTTCAGCTCCACAGACCCGGGTTCCACCCTGACTATGGGTGCCTTTCCTATCCATGTACCCGCCCAACTGTCTCTTGATCGCTTAGAGATAGAGCCCTTCAGTCGACCAGCGATCCCCGCACATTAACACTGCCCTACACACACTGGGGACAATTTGACACATGCACCAAGCCAATTAACCTACAAACCTGCACGTCTTTGAAGGGTGGGAGGAAACTGAAGATCTCGGAGAAAACCCACGCAGGTCACGGGGAGAACGTGCAAACTCCGTACAGACAGCACCCATAGTCGGGATGGAACCCGGGTCTCCGGCGCTGTGTGTGTGTGTGTGTGTGTGTGTTGCCCAGTGTCAGTGAGCCAGCCTCTGGGCCAAGGGGCAGGTGTGTGTGTGTGTGTGTGTGTGTGTGTGTGTGTGTGTGTACCTTGCCCTGTGTCAGTGGGCCAAGGGCAGGGAGTGTGTGTACCTTGCCCTGTGTCAGTGAGCCAGGGGCAGGGAGTGTGTGTGTGTGTGTACCTTGCCCTGTGTCAGTGGGCCAGGGGCAGGGTGTGTATGAGTGTGTGTGTGTACCTTGGCTTGTGTCAGAGGGGCAGGGAGTGTGTGTACCTTGCCCTGTGTCAGTGAGCCAGGGGCAGGGAGTGTGTGTACCTTGCCTTGTGTCAGTGAGCCAGGGGCAGGGAGTGTGTATGAGTGTGTGTGTACCTTGCCCTGTGTCAGTGGGCCAGGGGCAGGGTGTGTATGAGTGTGTGTGTGTATGTGTGTACCTTGCCTTGTGTCAGAGGGGCAGGGAGTGTGTGTACCTTGCCCTGTGTCAGTGGGCCAGGGGCAGGGAGTGTGTGTACCTTGCCCTGTGTCAGTGAGCCAGGGGCAGGGAGTGTGTGTACCTTGCCCTGTGTCAGTGGGCCAGGGGCAGGGAGTGTGTGTGTACCTTGCCCTGTGTCAGTGAGCCAGGGGCAGGGAGTGTGTGTACCTTGCCCTGTGTCAGTGGGCCAGGGGCAGGGATTGTGTGAGTCACAGCCCGGCTGCACATACCGAAGCGCATAGCTGAGTGCTGTAATCAGATGGCAGCACCTCGTGGATTGGCAGCCCCCCTGTCCAGGCACGCTTGCTAGTACGGCTGAGCAAACAGGGAGTGTGTCCTTTCCACCTGACCCACCCACCCACCCACCACGCTGGCTGCAGACTGCACACACACCCCGACTGCTTTGTCCCCTTGCTCCGTTCCCCACAAGAGCCAGGGCAACAATCTCCGCCGGTAGCTGATCTCACCCATGGAAGGTAAGCCGCTGAAACGTTTTTACTGTGTAGGAAGGAACTGCAGATGCTGGCTTAAACCGAAGAGAGACTCAAATCGTTGGAGTAACTCAGTAGGTCAGACAGCATCTTTGGAGAGAAGGAATGGGTGATGTTTCGGGTCGCGTCTGAAGAAGGGTCTCGCCCCGAAACGTCTCCCATTCCTTCTCTCCAGAGATGCTGCCTGTCCCGCTGAGTTACTCCACCTTTTTGTGTCTAAAAGGCGTTTACTTTGTTGTTTCACCTGCGGGCTTGAAATTCCTTCTGAAAGACGGGGGGCCAGCTTAGAGCTCGGGCAGGTAGAGTCACAGAGTCAAACAGCACAGAAATAGGCCACTCAGTTTCATGGAGAGCACAGAGTCACACAGTGTGGAAACAGGCCCCTCGGCCCAACTTGACCACGCCGACCAACATGTCCCATCTACACTCGTCCCACCTGCCCAACTGCCTCTAAAACTGTCCTATCCACCAAATACCGTGTGTCAATGTTGTGCTAGCACCTGCCTCAACTACCTCTAGTTACCCTTTGATTATTTTAAATGAGATTTTACTGGACTTGCACTGTTGCACTGAACGTTATTCCCTTGGACCTGTGTCTGTGCACAGTGAACGACCTGACTGCAATTATGTACACAGACACAAACAAACTGGTGTAGCTCAGCGGGACAGGCAGCATCTCAGGAGAGCGGGAAAGGGGGGGGGGGGGGGGGGGGACGTTTGGGGTCGAGACCCTTCTTTAGGCTAGTTAGCGAAAAGGGAAACGAGAGATATAGACGGTGATGTGGAGAGATAAAAAACAATGAATGAAAGATGTGTAAAAAAGCAACGATGATAAAGGAAGCAAGCCATTGTTAGCGGTTTGCTGGGTGAGAACGAGAAGCTGGTGCGACTTGGGTGGGGGAGGGGATGGGCATGCCAGGGTTACTTGAAGTTAGAGATATAAGAAAATAACTGCAGATGCTGGTACAAATCGAAGGTATTTATTCGCAAAATGCTGGAGTAACTCAGCAGGTCAGGCAGCATCTCAGGAAATCAACATTCATATCTCAGTCTGAAGAAGGGTCTCGACCCGAAGCGTCACATAATTTGTCTCCTAATTTGAGGAAGGACGTCCTTGCTATTGAGGCAGTGCAGCGTAGGTTCACGAGGTTAATCCCTGGGATGGAGGGACTGTCATATGAGGAAAGATTGGAAAGACTGGGCTTGTATTCACTGGAGTTTAGAAGGATGAGAGGGGATCTTATAGAGACGTATAAAATTATAAAAGGACTAGACAAGCTAGATGCAGGAAAAAAATGTTCCCAATGTTGGGGGAGTCCAGAACCAGGGGACACACAGTCTAAGACTAAAGGGGAGGCTATTTAAAAATGAGGTGAGAAGAAACGTTTTCACCCAGAGAGTTGTGAATTTGTGGAATTCTCTGCCACAGAGGGCAGTGGAGGCCAATTCACTGGATGAATCTAAAAGAGAGTTAGATTGAGCTCCAGGGGCTAGTGGAATCAAGGGATATGGGGAGAAGGCAGGCACGGGTTACTGATTGTGGATGATCAGCCATGATCACAATGAATGGCGGTGCTGGCTCGAAGGGCCAAATAGCCTTCTCCTGCACCTATGTTTCTATGTTTCTATAGTCCTAGGGTGGGTGAGGGATGGGGAGAGAGGGGATGTTAGGGTTTACTTGGTATTAGAGAAATCAATATTCGTGCTGTTGGGTTGTAAGCTTTCAAGAGCCAAGCCATGTCAAGTGCGTTTGCCAAATGAAACAGAACAATGAAATTCTAACTTGCTGCAGATTTGGAGGTACATTAATGCCACAATACTACACCTAGATCTACACTGACACAATAATGAAATAAATTACCTGTTATTCCAGGTAACTAGACCGTAAGAGTGCAAGCTGAACTATCTAGTACAATCTAATGCAAAACAACAATGTAGTCCAACATATACAGTACATCGTTGCTGAGGTAGGGTTGTAGAAACATACAAAATGGCTGATCATCTAAAATCAGTACCCCGTTCCTGCTTTCTCCCCTTATCCCTTGATTCCGTTAGCCCTAAGAGCTAAATCTAACTCTCTCTTGAAAACATCCAGTGAATCGGCCTCCACTGCCTTCTGTGGCAGAGAATTCCACAGATTCACAACTCTCTGGGTGAAAAAGCTTTTCCTCTTCTCAGTCCTAAATGGCCGACCCCTTATTCTTAAACTGTGACCCCTGGTTCTGGATTCTTAAACTGTGACCCCTGGTTCTGGATTCTTAAACTGTGACCCCTGGTTCTGGATTCTTAAACTGTGACCCCTGGTTCTGGATATACCCCTTGATTTTGTTAGCCCCAAGAGCTAAATCTCCCAGCAGCTCAGGCCTTGTGATTGGTTTGTGGTTCTTGGTCCTCCAAAATATTCCAAATGGAATTTAAACTGGAGGTGGCGGAGTGTGGACTTGAGCAAGAAGGGCTTCTTGGAAAAGAAGAGCTGCCTTAAATTTAGTTGTGTCTGGTTGAGTAACGATAGTAGGGTGAAGACTATTCCATGCTTTACTTGTGCAAGGGAAGAATTAATTGTTCTACACACATTTGTCTTGATCTCCAAATTTGAGGAAGGATATTCTTGCTGTTGAGGGCGTGCAGCGTAGGTTTACTAGGTTAATTCCCGGAATGGCGGGACTGTCATATGTTGAAAGACTGGAGCGACTAGGCTTGTATGCACTGGGATTTAGAAGGATGAGAGGGGATCTTATCGAAACGTATAAGATTATTAAGGGGTTGGACACGTTAGAGACAGGAAACATGTTCCCAATGTTGCGGGAGTCCAGAACAAGGGGCCACAGTTTAAGAATAAGGGGTAGGCCATTTAGAACGGAGATGAGGAAAAACCTTTTTCAGTCAGAGAGTTGTGAATCTGTGGAACTCTCTGCCTCAGAAGGCAGTGGAGGCCAATTCTCTGAATGCATTCAAGAGAGAGCTAGATAGAGTTCTTAAGGATAGCGGAGTCAGGGGGTATGGGGAAAAGGCAGGAACGGGGTACTGATTGAGAATGATCAGCCATGATCACATTGAATGGCGGTGCTGGCTCGAAGGGCCGAATGGCCTCCTCCTGCACCTATTATCTATTGTCTATTGATAGCTGGTATCTCAAATTGAATCGAATGCCCTCGTCTTCTCCTGGTAGGTTTGGGTTTGGTGTAGATGTGGTAATCTATGTCGAGCTGACCATTTAACATTTTGTAAAGACAGGTCAAACGCTGGGCTTTACGTCTGTCCTGGAGAGTGTTCCACCACCAATGAATTTAGAAGTTGGGTGACCCTCATTTCTCTCTCTCATTGATATTTGTAACAAAACCAGCTGCTTGTCTTTGGGCACGTTCGATGGAAGAAATGTTTTTATTTGTGTATGGGTCCCATGCTGCAACTACGTAGTCCAAATGTGGTCTAACAAGGGTGAAGTATAGCTTCTCCTTGATAGAAGTTGAACAATGATAAAAGTTGCGTCTCAGAAAATGTAGGACACCTGACCACTCCAACGTAGATCGTTCTGTAATTTATCATATCATATCATATATATACAACCGGAAACAGGCCTTTTCGGCCCACCAAGTCCGTGCCGCCCAGCGATCCCCGCACATTAACACTATCCTGCACCCACTAGGGACAATTTTTACATTTACCCAGCCAATTAACCTACATACCTGTACGTCTTTGGAGTGTGGGAGGAAACCGAAGATCTCGGAGAAAACCCACGCAGGTCACGGGGAGAACGTACAAACTCCTTACAGTGCAGCACCCGTAGTCAGGATCGAACCTGAGTCTCCGGCGCTGCATTCGCTGTAAAGCAGCAACTCTACCGCTGCGCTACCGTGCCTCCCTTTGATGGCAAGGTACTTGGTCTGTTTGGATTCTTCAATACAATACAATATATCTTTATTGTCATTGTACAGGGGTACAACGAGATTGGGAATGCGCCTCCCATACGATGCAATAAATTCATTAGCTAGTCAGTATTAATTTAAACAACCCAATGAAACGGATTAGAAACAGTTTTTAAACAGAATGGGCGGCACGGTAGCGCAGCTGTAGAGTTGCTGCTTTACAGCGAATGCAGCGCCGGAGACTCAGGTTCGATCCTGACTACGGGTGCTGCACTGTAAGGAGTTTGTACGTTCTCCCCGTGACCTGCGTGGGTTTACTCCGAGATCTTCGGTTTCCTCCCACACTCCAAAGACGTACAGGTATGTAGGTTAATTGGCTGGGTAAATGTAAAAATTGTCCCTAGTGGGTGTAGGATAGTGTTAATGTACGGGGATCACTGGGCGGCACGGACTTGGAGGGCCGAAAAGGCCTGTTTCCGGCTGTATGTATATGATATGATGATATGAGAATAAAGTGCTGTGCCGGTTCACTGTGCGATGTGACCATCCGGCTCAGCAGGACCGGTTCATAGCAGCTATGGCCCTGGGGATGAAGCTGTTCCTGAGTCTGGAGGTGCGGGCGTAGAAGGCCTTGTATCGTCTGCCCGATGGAAGGAGTTCGAACAGACTGTTGCAGGGGTGTGAAGAGTCTTTGTGGATGCTGGTGGCTTTTCTGAGGCATCGTGTGTTGTAGATGCCCTCCAAGGCTGGTAGCTGTGTTCCGATGGTCCTCTGAGTTCTGTGGACTACCCGCTGAAGAGCTCTCCTCTCTGCCTCCGTGCAGCTGAGGTACCACACAGGGATATTGTGTGATGTTCTGTTGTAAAGCGCTGCTGTTGATGGCTGGCGTTGAACCCTGTGTGTGCACGTCGCCATGCTGATTTGTTGTTGTTCTCTTCAGGCGCAGTGCGAGGGGGCAGTGGCCCGGTGGTGAGGCCGGAGGAGGACGAGCAGCAGGAGGAGGAGGAGGAGGAGGAGGAGGGGGGGGAAGGCGAGGATGAGAGGCCCTGGGAGGCGGTGGAGAGCCAGAGGCACTTGCTGACCAGGTCCATCAACCCCAGCAAGCTGACGGCCTACCTGCGGCAGTGCAAGGTTATCGACGAGGACGACGAGGACGAAGTCTTGCACTCGTTGATGCTGACCTCCCGCAGGGCCCGAGCAAGTCAGTCGCTGCCCCTTCCCCATCTCCCCCCACCCCCCCCCCCCCACCCTCGTTAAAGTACCTCCTCTCTCCATCCCTCCCCATCCTTCGTAACTTTCTTTCTCTCTCCATTCCACTCCCATCCTCGTTAACTTTCTCTCTCTCCATTCCACTCCCATCCTTGTTAACTTTCCCTCTCACTCCATCCTTCCCACCCTCGTTAACTTTCTCTCTCTCCATCCCTCCCATCTTTGTTAACTTTCCCTCTCTCTCCATCCCTCCCCATCCTCGTTAAATTTCCCTCTCTCTCCATCCCTCCCCACCCTCGTTAACCTTCTCTCTCTTCATCCATTCTTGTTAACTTTCCCTCTCACTCCATCCCTCCCACCCTCGTTAACTTTCCCTCTCTCTCCAACCCTCCCCACCCTCGTTAACTTTCTCTATCTCCATTCCTCCTATCCTTGTTAACCTTCTCTCTCTCCATTCCACCCCCATCCTCATTAATCCTCTCTCTCCAACCCTTCCCATCCTTGTTAACCTTCTCTCTCTCCATTCCACTCCCACCCTCGTTAACCTTCTCTCTCTCCATCCCTCCCATCCTTGATAACTTTCCCTCTCTCCATTCCACTCCCACCCTCGTTAACCGTCTCTCTCTCCATCCCTCCCCACCCTTGTTAACCTTCTCTCTCTCCATCCCTCCCATCCTCATTAACCGTCTCTCTCTCCTTCCCTCCCCACCCTCGTTAACTTTCTCTCCCTCCCCATTCCACTCCCCATCCTCGTTAACCTTCTCTCTCTCCTTCCCTCCCCACCCTCGTTAACTTTCTCTCTCTCCATCCCTCCCCCATCGTTAACCTTCTCTCACTCCATCCCTCCCATCCTCATTAACCTTCTCTCTCTCCATCCCTCCCATCCTTGATAACTTTCCCTCTCACTCCATCCCTCCCACCCTCGTTAACTTTCTCTCTCTCTCTCCATCCCTCCCACCCTTGTTAACCTTCTCTCTCTCCATCCCTCCCACCCTTGTTAACCTTCTCTCTCTCCATCCCTCCCACCCTTGTTAACCTTCTCTCTCTCCATCCCTCCCCATCCTTGTTAACCTCTCTCTCCATCCCTCCCCACCCTCGTTCTAGTTCCCCCTCTCCCTCCATCCCTCTCGCGTCCGAGTTCTTCGACCGGCCTGACTGTCCCCCTGATTAAGATGTTATCTTTGTCCGATCTGTTGTCACCTTCCCCAAGCTGATAATGCTCACTCCTGACTACGGGTGCTGTCTGTACGGAGTTTGCACGTTCTCCCCGTGACCTGCGTGGGTTTTCTCCGGGTACTCCGGTTTCCTCCCACACTCCAAAGACGTGCAGGTTTGTAGGTTAATTGGCTTTGGTAAAATTGTAAATTGTCCCCAGTGTGTGTGTAGGATAGTGTTCGTGTGCGGGGATCGCTGGTCGGCGCGGACTTGGTGGGCCGAAGGGCCTATTTCTGTGCTGTATCTCCAAAAATTAAAATGAACTCTAAACTGAAAACTAAAACGCCATTTTCCTTGACCTACAACCACTATGATGTCTCGTTTTCACACCTTACCCTTCCATGTCTCTGTGTCTCCCTCTCTCCCGACTCTCAGTCTGAAGGAGGGTCTCGACCCAAAACATCACCCATTCCTTCTCTCCAGAGATGCTGCCTGTCCCGCTGAGTTACTCCAGCATTTTGTGGCTATCTTCAATTGATTAGATTAGTTTAGAGGTACAGTGCGGAAACAGGCCCTTCGGCCCATCGATTCCACACCGACCAGCGATCCCCGCACGCTAACACTATCCTCCTTACACACCAGGGACAATTTGCACTCACACCAAGCCAATTAACCTACAAACCTGCACGTCTTTGGAGTTTGGGGGGAAACTGGAGATCTCAGAGAAAACCCACGCAGGTCACGGGGAGAACGTACAAACTCCGTACAGACAGCGCCCGTGGTCGGGATGGAACCCGGGTCTCCGGCGCTTGTGAGGCAGCAACTCTACCGCTGCGTGGACCGTTTAGTTGGTTTAGTTTCGGATGTTCGACTGGATGTCGGAACAAACGGAGATGCAAAGTGCTGGAGTAAGCTTGTTCTGACCTCCAGTAGGAACATGGAACTGCAGGTGCTGGTTCACAAAACAAGGCAAGAAAGTGCTGGAGCAACTCAGCGGGGCCAGGCGGCGTCTGTGGAGAAGATGGATCGGTGACGTTTTGGGTCGGGACCCGTGGTCGGGATGGATCCCGGTTCTCTGCCTCGGTAAGGCAGTAGCTCCACCGCTGTGCCGCCCTGAGTTACTCCAGCACTCTGTGTCTTGTTTTGCAAACCAGCACCTGCAGTTCCTCGTTTCCACTGGATGTCAGAGCATGTGTGTGGGGGCAGTGTGTCCCTTGAGCCCTTCCAAAGTCTCGATATTGATTGTAACAGAGAGATACGGACCGGGACGGACATGTGTCAACTTGTTTCTAGATTGTCCTGAATTCCTGGAGCATTTCTAAAGTGTTTGTTCAGCATGAATTGACATTGTTTCTCGTGGCATTGACTGGACTGGAAGAAATACATTCCACGGTTACCCCAAGAGAGTACAATGGTCTGTGGGTGGAAGGGTATTGATGGGCTGAATGGCCTGTTGTTGTGGCTGCTTTAACAGCGGTACTTTAGTCGTGGCGTATCACGGCACGGTCTGGGAACCCAGGACTGCAAGAATTGTGGACGCAGCCCAGACCATCTTCCCTTCCATCGACTCCATCTACACCTCGCGCTGCCTCGGCAAGGCCAGCAGCATCATCAAGGACCAGTCTCACCCCGGCCGCTCCCTCCTCTCCCCTCTCCCGTCGGGCAAGAGGTACAGAAGCGTGGAAAGGCACACCTCCAGATTCAGGCGCAGAGTTCCACATTTCCTTCCAGCTGTTAAAAGCAACTGAACCATCCTTCCTCAGCCAGAGAGCAGTGCAGAACCACCATCAACTTCTTTGATAGACAATAGACAATAGGTGCAGTCCCACTGAGTCACTCCAGCATTCGGTGTCTACCCTCGGCTCTGTGGCTCCCACCTTCTTCCCGGCCTTTGCGACCGCAACATGTCTTTCTCCTCTCTTTAGGCCGCCTTCTCGACATCTTGCGCTCGCGGGGTAAGCGTGGATACGAGGCCTTTCTCGAGAGCCTGGAGCTCTACTACGCTGAACTGTACAAGTTAATCACGGGCAAAGAACCAACCAGATGTTGCTCGGTGCTAGTTGGTGAGTAGTTCTTTGCTGGAGTACGTTTCATGATTCAGCATTGTACGGTGAATAAGGGTTGCCAACTTCCTCACTCCCAAATACGGGACAAGGTGACGTCACCGCCCCGCGCCCCGCGTGACCTCACCCGGCCAGCGGCCACGTGCTCCCGCTCCACCAATGGTGGCCGCCCGGGCCGGGAGGCGGGTTGCTATGCAACCTCCGACAGGCGGCGCCCGGGCCTCCGACCTACACTGTCCGGGCATACAGTGCCTGGGCCTACAGCGTCCGGGCCTACAGCGTCCGGGCCTACAGCGTCCGGGCCTACAGCGTCCGGGCCTACAGCGTCCGGGCCTACAGCGTCCGGGCCTACAGCGTCCGGCCTACAGCGCCCCCCCAGGCCAAATACAGGACAAGGGCGGTCCCATATGGGACAAACCAATTTAGCCCAAAATGCGTTATGTCCTGGCAGTCCTAACGGTGAACCACTTGTTAAAATGACACCAGACTACATCTTAATGGTGCGGCACGGTGGCGCAGCAGTAGAGTTGCTGCCTCACCGCGCCCCCGAGACGCGGGTTCAATCCTGACTACGGGTGCTGTCTGTACGGAGTTTGTACGTTCTCCCCGTGACCTGAGTGGGTTTTCTCCGGGTGCTCCGGTTTCCTCCCACACTCCAAAGACGTGCAGGTTTGTAGGTTAATTGACTTCGGTGAAATTGTAAGTTGTCCCGAGTGTGTAGGATAGTGTTAGTGTGCGGGGATCGCTGGTCGGCACGGACTCGAAGGACCGAAGGGCCTGTTTCCATGCTGTATCTCTAAACTAAACTAATCTAAACTAAACTGAAGGTAGACACAAAATGCTGGAGTAACTCAACGGGTCAGGCAGCATCTCTGGAGAGAAGGAATGGGTGACGTTTCGGGTCGAGACCCTTCTTCAGACTGAGCGTCTGGGGAGAGGGAGACACAGAGATAAGGAAGGGTAAGGTGTGAAAACGAGACATCAAAGGGGCCGCACTCTGACAGTGGAGGAGGCCCAGGACAGAAAGGTCAGTGTGGGAATGGGAGGGGAAGTTGAAATATTTAGTCTGAAGAAGGGTCTCGACCCAAAACGTCACCCATTCCTTCTCTCCAGAGATGCTGCCTATCCCGCTGAGTTACTCCAGCATTTTAGTTTAGTTTAGAGATACAGCGCGGAAACAGGCCCTTTCGGCCCACCGGGTCCGCGCCGACCAGCGATCCCCGCACATTAACACTATCCTACACCCACTAGGGACAATTTTTACATTTACCAAGCCAATTAGCCTACAAACCTGCCCGACTTTGGAGGGACGCGAAGATCTCGGAGAAAACCCACGCAGGTAAAGGGGAGAGCGTGCAAGCTCCGTACAGACAGCGCCCCTGGTCTCGCATTCACTGTAAGGCAGCAGCTCTACCTTGCCGCCATTTTGTGCAGCAACTCTACCGCTGCGCCTCCGTGCCGCCATTTTGTGTCTACCTTCGATTTAAACCAGCATCTGCATTCTTTTCTTCTTTTTCCTGAACTGAACTGTGCTAAACGCCCTTGCGGTTGTTCCCGGCAGTAGAGGAGGGTTACGAGGGTCTGACGCAGTTCTTGATGAGCGAGGCGCTGAAGGTGCAGAGGCAGTTGAAGGATCGGGACGCAGAGATCCGCACGCTCCAGGCCAGGTGCCAGGAGCTCGCCGAGGCAAACGCCCAGGCCAGTGGGCAGAACCAGGAGCTGCAGGGCGCCCAGCAGCGGTACCACAAGCTGAAGGGGGAGTTCCAGCTCTTCAACGACCAGCTCAACAAGGTGAGAGAGGAGGGCTACCTACTGGCAATGAGGCACGCGCAGCTCCACGAGGAGAAGAACATGGTGGCCACGAGGAACCGAGAACTGCAGCTGGAGGTGAGAATCGGGGGGGGGGGGGGGAGGGGGGGACCGTGACGTGACCTTAAACGCCAAGTCCAGAGTGTGCAGTAAAGGAACTGCAGATGTGTAGGAAATAAAAAAAACTGCAGATGCTGGTTTACATCGAAGGTAGACACAGAATGCTGGAGTATCTCAGCGGGTCGGGCAGCGTCTCGGGAGAGAAGGAATGGGTGACGTTTCGGGTCGAGACCCTTCTTCAGTCGAGGCCATGTTCAGTCTGTAGAATGGTCTTGACCCGAAATGACCCACATCAGTCTGAAGAAGGGTCTCGACCTGAAACGTCGCCCATTCCTTCTCTCCAGAGATGCGGCCTGACCCGCTGAGTTACTCCAGCATTTTGTGTCTACCAAGAAACTGCAGATGCTGGTTCACACCAAAAGTAGACGCAAAAAGCTGGAGTCACTCAGTGGGTCAGGCAGCATCTCTGGAGAGAAGGAATGGGTGACGTTTCAGATCGAGAGCCTTCTTCAGACTGAGCGTCTGGGGAGAGGGAGGCACAGAGATAAGGAAACATAAGGCGTGAGAACATCTCTGCCTGCTTCGTTGTCACCTTCTCCCAGCCAACAATGATCTATTCTACATTTTCCTCGATCTACACCCCTCTTTGTCTCGTTCTCACACCTTGCACTTCCTTATCTCTGTGCCTCCCCCTCCCCCTCCCCTGGCTCTCAGTCCGAAGAAGGGTCTCGACCCGAAACGTCACCCATCCCTTCTCTCCGGAGATGCTGCCTGCCCCGCTGAGTTACTCCAGCATTTTGTGTCTATCTTCGAGTCCAGAGTGACTAGTTATCATATCATATCATATATCTACAGCCGGAAACAGGCCTTTTCGGCCCACCAAGTCCGCGCCGCCCAGCGATCCCCGTACATTAACACTATCCTACACCCACTAGGGACAATTTTTTTTTTTTTTTATAACATTTTTACCCAGCCAATTAACCTACATACCTGTACGTCTTTGGAGTGTGGGAGGAAACCGAAGATCTCGGAAAAAACCCACGCAGGTCACGGGGAGAACGTACAAACTCCTTACAGTGCAGCACCCGTAGTCAGGATCGAACCTGAGTCTCCGGCGCTGCATTCGCTGTAAAGCAGCAACTCTACCGCTGCGCCACCGTGCGGGGATCGCCGGTCGGCACGGACGCGGTGGGCCGAAGGGACTGTTTCCGTGCTGTATCTCTAAACTTTAAACTAAACTGTCATCAACGGCAAAATGAAATTCTTAGTTAGATCTGAATAAAGGCCAGTGAACACAATACACAGAGGCAATAATGATAATAATGAACAATGTAATAAATTAATAAGCCCATATTAATGGCAGTGCCATCATAATCAGTCTGTAGTTCGTTGTTGAGGTTTGTGTTGTGCTGTGTTCATGAGCCTGATAGTTGTTGGGAAGAAGTTATTCTTGAACCTAGTGGTCACGGTTTTGTATTTGAGTTTGAGTTCAGTTTATTGTCACGTGTACCGAGCGAGGTACAGTGAAAAGCTTTTGTTGCGTGCTAACCAGTCAGCGGAAAGACAATACGCGATTACAATCGAGCCATTTACAGTGTACAGATACATGATAATGGGAATAACGTTTAGTGCAAGGTAAAGCCAGCAAAGTCTGATCAAGGATAGTCCCAGGATCTCCAAAGAGGTAGATAGTAGTTCAGCACTGCTCTCTGGTTGTGGTGGGATGGGATGGTTCAGTTGCCTTGATAACAGCTGGGAAGAAACTGTCCCTGAATCTGGAGGTGTGTGTTTTCACACTTCTGTACCTCTTGCCCGATGGGAGAGGGGAGGAGAGGGAGTGGCCGGGGTGAGACTGGTCCTTGATGATGCTGCTGGCCTTGCCGAGGCAGCGTGAGGTGCAGATGGATCAGTGGAAGGGAGGTTGGTTTGTGTGATGGTCTGGGCTGCGTCCATATCCATGTACTCCATCCACATCGATGGAACCTAGGACTCTCTTCCACAGAGTGCAGGATGAGGTGTGATCTTATAAAGGTGCACAAAATCATAGTGGTGTCAGTAAGCGTGCAGGTACAGCAGGCAATGAAGAAAGGTCATGGCACGTAGGCCTTCATTGCGAGAGGATTTGAGTTTAGGAGCAAGGAGGTCCTCCTGCAGTTGTACAGGGCCCTGGTGAGACCACACCTGGAGTATTGTGTGCAATTTTGGTCTCCTAATTTGAGGAAGGACATTCTTGCTATCGAGGGAGTGCAGCGTAGGTTCACCAGGTTAATTCCCGGGATGGCGGGACTGACATATGATGAAAGAATG
Organism: Rhinoraja longicauda; assembly: GCF_053455715.1. Taxonomy (NCBI): domain Eukaryota; kingdom Metazoa; phylum Chordata; class Chondrichthyes; order Rajiformes; family Arhynchobatidae; genus Rhinoraja; species Rhinoraja longicauda. Next base: position 12,693,917 of record NC_135992.1, on the reverse strand, counting down.
GGTCGACTGGGCTTGCATTCACTGGAATTTAGAAGGATGAGAGGGGATCTTATATAGTAGAAACATAACATTCTTAAGGGATTGGACAGGCTAGATGCAGGAAACATGTTCCCAATGTTGGGGGAGCCCAGAACCAGGGGTCACAGTTTAAGAATAAGGGGTAGGCCATTTAGGACTGAGATGAGGAAAAACTTTTTCACTCAGAGAGTTGTGAATCTGTGGGATTCTCTGCCACAGAAGGCAGTGGAGGCCGGTTCACTGGATGTTTTCAAGAGAGACTTGGATTTAGCTCTTAGGGCTAACGGAATCAAGGGATGTGGGGAGAAAGCAGGAACGGGGTACTGGTTTTAGTTGATCAGCCATGATCACATTGAATGGCGGTGCTGGCTCGAAGGGCCGAATGGCCTCCTCCTGCACCTATTGTCTGTGTTTCTGTGTAAGATCATAGAGGTGGGTGTACAAGATCGCGGGGCTGGGCATGCGTGGGTGTTGACTGCTGGGCTGTGTTGCAGAATGACCAGATGCAGTGGAGGCTGGCGGGGGTGCAGGAAGAGTGCAAGTTGGTGCGCAGGGTGTCCAGCAAGCTGCAGGAGGACATGGACAGCCTGCCCAGCAGGCACAGCGTCAGCAAGCTGCAGCTCGACAACCAGCAGCTGCGCTCCACCATTCTCCAGCTGCAGACCTTCCTGCAGGTAAGCCCCGTCCCAGCGCAGTCGCGCAGCAGGGCACCAGTGCAGAGGTGCAGCAGGGCACCAGTGCAGTCGCGCAGCAGGGGACCAGTGCAGTCGCGCAGCAGGGCATGCATCACGCACCGGGGGTACTGCACATCAGCAAGTCGGGGCTGGGGAAAGGGTGCAAGGGCAAAGTTAATCTTCGCCATCGAGTGCAGCCATGCAGTGGAGCAATTAACAACATTGCATTTATTTGACTGTGTGTGTGTGTGATGGTGTACGTGTGTCTGACTGTATTTGTGTGAGACTGTGTGTGTGTGTGTGTGTGTGACTGCGTGTGGGTGACTGTGTGTGTGTGTGTGTGACTGCGTGTGGGTGACTGTGTGTGAGACTGTGTGTAACTGCGTGTGACTGTAAGTGAGATTGTGTGACTGTGTTGAGGTGTGACTCTATGATTATGTATGTGTGTCTAACTGTATTCGTGTGTGTATGTGACTGTGTGTGACTGTGTACGTGTGTGTGACTGTGTGTTAGTGTAACTGTGTGTGTATGTATGTGTGTAACTATTTGTGTGTGTGACTGTTAGTGTGACTGTATGTATGTGTGTCTAACTGTATGTGTGTGTGTGTGTGACTGTACGTGTATGTGACTGTGTTAGTGTGACTATGTGTGTATGTATGTGTGTCTAACTGTATGTCTGTGTGTGTGTGTGACTGTGTAAGTGTATGTGACTGTGTTAGTGTGACTATGTGTGTATGTATGTGTGTCTAATTGTATTTGTGTGTGTGACTATGTACGTGTGTGTGACTGTATTTGTGTGAGACTGTGTGTGTGTGACTGTGTGTTAGTGTGACTGTGCAAGTGAGATTGTGTGTGTGTGTGTGTGTGTGAATGCATTGGTACATATTTTAGATTTAGAGATACAGTGCGGAAACAGGCCCTTCGGCCCACCGGGTCCGCGCCGCCCAGCGATCCCCGCACACTAACACTATCCTACACACACCAGGGACAATTTTTACATTTGCCCAGCCAATTAACCTACATATACCTGCACGTCTTTGGAGTGTGGGAGGAAACCGAAGATTTCAGAGAAAACCCACGCAGGTCACGGGGAGAACGTACAAACTCCGTACAGACGGCGCCCGTAGTCAGGATCGAACCTGAGTCTCCGGAGCTGCATTCGCTGTAAGGCGGCAACTCTACCGCTGCGCCACATTTGTTTTAGTGAAAGCCCTGGATAGAGTGGACGTGGAGAGGATGTTTCCACCAGTGGGAGAGTCCAGGACCAGAGGGCGCAGCCTCAGAATTAAAGGACGTTCCTTTAGGAAGGAGATGAGGTTGAGAGCTTATTTGCGGCCGGTGTTGTTTAACAGCCTGACTTGCTGCGGGTTTGGCCAGCATGGGCAGGTGGGGCTGAAGGGCCTGTTTCCTCCACTAACCCCACACAATAATCCCCTCTCGTGTTTCTGCCGCTGACAGAGCAAGACCAATCTTCCCAGCACGGACAAGACGCTCCTGGACATCATGGACCACGATCGGAGGGAAGCCCTTGAAGACCGCCAGGCTCTGGTGGAACGGTTCCACCACCTTAACCTGGAGCTCCAGCAAGCCGAGGAGATCCGCGACAAGGTTCTTGAAGTCCCTTGACTTTCACTTTCGTTTAGAGGTGCAGCGCGGAAATAGGCCCCCTCTTCCCTCCGGCCCACCGAGTCCGCACCGACCAGCGATCCCTGCGCACTAACACTACCCTACACATGCTTATAAGGGACATTTATACACTTGCACCAAGCCGATGAACCTACAAGCCTGCACGTCTTTGGAGGGTGGGAGGAAACAGACGGTCTCGGAGAAAACCCACGCAGGTCACGGGGGGGGGGGACGTACAAACTCCGTACAGACGGCACCCGTAGTCGGGATGGAACCCGGGTCTCTGGCGCTGTGAGGCGGCAGCTCTACCGCCGCGCCACCCCTGGTTTGGACACTGGCACCAACTCCCATCTATGGCACAACGCTTTGTTAAAAACGTTTGCTTTAGTGAAAGCCCTGGATAGAGTGGATCCGGAGAGGATGTTTCCACCAGTGGGAGAGTCCAGGAGCAGAGGCCGCAGCCTCAGAATTAAAGGACGTTCCTTTAGGAAGGAGACGAGGAGGAATTTCTTCAGTCAGAGGGTGGTGAATCTGTGGAATTCATTGCCACAGACGGCTGTGGAGGCCAAGCCAGTGGGTATTTTTAAGGCAGAGATAGATAGATTCTTCGTTAGTGCCGTTGTCAGGGGTTGTGGGGAGAAGGCAGGAGAATGGGGTTAGGAGGGAGAGAGAGAGATCAGCCACGATTGAATGGTGGAGTAGACACGATGGGCCGAATGGCCTCATTCTACTCCTATCACTCATGAAAGGGTGATTGAATGGCAGAGTAGACACGATGGGCCGAATGGCCTAATTCTGCTCCTAGAACCTATGACAATGTTGGCTGAAGGCCCTGTCCCCGTGCTCTTCTGTTTAGGTTAGTGATACTGTGTGGAAACAGGCCCTTCGGCCCATTGACGTGTGACCACCCCGAACACTAGTTCCATCCTACAAACTAGGCGCAATTTGCAGAAGGCGATTGACCTACAAACCCGTGGGGGGGGAGGGGGGGGGGGAGGGGACGACGACCGGAGAACCCAGAGGAAAGCCCACATGGTCACGGGGAGAACGTACGAATTCTGCACAGACAGCGCCCGTAGTCGGGATCGAACCGGGGTCTCTGGCGCTGGGAGGCGGCAACTCTACTGCCGGGCCACCGCGTCGCCCGACTGATTCGGTGAATGTTCTCTCGGTGCAGTACCTGAGGGACAAGGAGGACCTGGGCATCCAGGTGACGTTGCTGACCAAGGAATGCCAGATGCAGGGCTACCGGATCGAGACCCTCCTGCGGCAGATGGAAGAGGTGGAGAGGGAACGAGACCAAGTAAGGCCGCGGGTCGGCGTAGAGCGTGCGGCCGCGGTCATCCCCGTTACAGGACCCGGCGCCGAGGCCTTGGGGAGGTTCGCCAAGAGGCCGGACGCAAAACGCTGGCGTAACTCAGCGGGACGGGCGGCGTCCGTGAGGGGAAGGAATGGGCGACGTTCCGGGTCGAGACCCTACTTCAGACCCGACCTGGAACGTCAGCCATTCCCTTCTCTCCACAGATGCTGCCCGTCCCGCTGAGTTACTCCAGCATTTTGCCTCTATCTACCTTCGATTTAAACCAACACCTGCAGCTCCTTCCAATACATTTTACCAAGAAGCTTCCTGGATGAGGGGGGTGTTAGAGGGGAAGGCCAAACTTATACTGGTGCTGAGTTACTCCAGCATTTTGTGAATATACTGGTCCCTCTTTGTGTTCTCTCCAGCCCCTCCAAGCTGGGCCTCCTGTTCTCTCCAGCCCCTCCACACTGGGCCTCCTATTCATTGCGGCCCCTCCACGCTGGGACCCCCTGTTCTCTCCGGCCCCTCCATGCTGGGCCCTCCTGTTCTCTCTGGCTCCTCCACCCTGGGGCCCCTGTTCTCTCCGGCCCCTCCATGCTGGGGCCCCTGTTCCCTCCGGCCCCTCCATGCTGGGGCCCCCCTGTTCTCTGCTGCCCCTCCATGCTGCCCCCCCCCCACTGTTCTATGCAGCCCCTCCACCCTGGGGCCCCCTGTTCTCTCTGGCTCCTCCACCCTGGGGCCCCCTGTTATCTCTGCGGCCCCTCCACCCTGGGGCCCCTGTTCTCTGCGGCCCCTCCATGCTGGGCCCCCTGTTCTCTCCGGCCCCTCCATGCTGGGCCCCCTGTTCTCTCCGGCCCCTCCTCGCTGGGACCCCCTGTTATCTCTGCGGTCCTTCCATGCTGGGACCCCCCTGTTATCTCCGGCCCCTGCACGCTGGGAGACCCTGTTATCTCCGGCCCCTGCACGCTGGGACCCCCGTGTTATTTCCGGCCCCTGGACGCTGGGCCCCGCTGTTTTCTCTCGGCACCGCGGTCTCGTCCGACCTCCAGTATTCGCCGCGCGGATCAGCGTACACCGACGGTGGGTCTTGCTGGAGCTGCCGCCCTCTGCCTCTACCCTGCGCCCACCCCCCCCCCCCTCACGTGCCGACCCCTCTCTCTGACCCCCCCCTCACGTGCCGACCCCTCTCTCTGCCCCCCCTCACGTGCCGACCCCTCTCTCTGCCCCCCCCTCACGT
>NC_135992.1:12681559-12684059 GCF_053455715.1 Rhinoraja longicauda | reverse complement strand
CATACCCCCTGATCCCTTTAGCCACAAGGGCCACATCTAACTCCCTCTTAAATATAGCCAATGAACTGGCCTCAACTACCTTCTGTGGCAGAGAATTCCACAGATTCACCACTCTCTGTGTGAAGAAATGTTTTCTCATCTCGGTCCTAAAAGACTTCCCCCTTATCCTTAAGCTGTGACCCCTGGTTCTGGACTTCCCCAACATCGGGAACAATCTTCCCGCATCTAGCCTCTCCAACCCCTACATGTTTCTAGAAGATCCCCCCCTCAGTCTTCTAAATTCCAGCGAGTACAAGCCCAGTCTATCCAGTCTTTCCTCATATGAAAGCCCTGCCATCCCATCACAGTTTCCGCGCTGTATCTCTAAATCTAAAAAATCTAAAAGTCTCTGGGGGGGAAAAGCTTTTCCTCAACACACTCTCTGGGTTGAAAAAGGTTTTTTTTTCCCCCTCAAATGGTTAATTGAGCTGTCGGGGAGCATGGGGCCAAGAGCGAGCGAGGCCACACACACCAGGGTCCTTGACGATCACCAGAGAATGTTGCCCGTCCCACTGCCTGATCCTGAACTTTCCTTCCCTTCCAGAGAGCTGAAGTATCGTCAGGCCACGGCACCCATTTTCCGGGTAAGTCGATGCTCGGCACTGTGGACTGGCACTCTCGTTTAGCCCGTCACGTTCTGCAAAGGGGAGATATTATTCATTTGTTGAATACTAGACCAAGTGGAGCCATTGGGCCCAATCCTCTCCTGCATTGTTGCAGCACCCTCTCGTACCCCCCCTCCCCCTTCCATTCCCCCCCACTCCATCCCCCTCAACCCCCCTTGTCCACTCTCCTCCCCCTCCCCCTTCCATTCCCCCCCACTCCATCCCCCTCAACCCCCCTTGTCCTCCCCCTCCCCCTTCCATTCCCCCCCACTCCATCCCCCTCAACCCCCTTGTCCTCCCCCTCCCCTTCCATTCCCCCCCACTCCATCCCCCTCAACCCCCCTTTTCCACTCTCCTCCCCCTCCCCCTTCCATCCCCCCCCCACTCCATCCCCCCCAACCCCCCTTGTCCTCGTCCTCCCCTCCCCCTTCCATTCCCCCCCACTCCATCCCCCTCAACCCCCCTTGTCCTCGTCCTCCCCCTCCCCCTTCCATCCCCCCCCACTCCAACCCCCCTTGTCCACTCTCCTCCCCCTCCCCCTTCCATCCCCCCCCACTCCATCCCCCCCAACCCCCCTTGTCCTCCCTCCTCCCCCTCCCCCTTCCATTCCCCCCCACTCCATCCCCCTCAACCCCCCCTTATCCTCCCTCCTCTCCACTCCCCCCATCCCCCCTCCCCCTCCCTCCCCCCTTCCTCCCCCTTCCATTCCCCCCCACTCCATCCCCCTCAACCCCCCTTGTCCTCCTCCCTCCACCCCCCCCCTCCCCCCTCCCTCCCTAGGAGATAGAGTTAAACTTTAAAATGTGAACAACTTAAAAAATATGACACCGATTTCAATGAAACTTCTTCCATTGGCACCAAAGGGGACGACGGTGAGTGAGGTGGGCCTAAAATTGTCACGCTATCGTGTACCGTTCTGGCTGTAGTGCAGGAACAAACAAAACAAACAAACGAGAGTTTTAGTGCATAGATTAGTCGATTGTATATCACCTTTGCGTTTTACGTTTGCTGGTCTGCTGAGACGTTGCAAGTTAGAATTTCATTGTTCCATTTGTCTGCACATATGCCAAATATGCCACATATCCCATCCCCTCCCCTCTCTGCGTTCCGCAGAGACCGTTCCCTCCGTAACTCCCTGGTCCACTCGTCCCTTCCTACCCAAACCACCCCATCCCCGGGCACTTTCCCCTGCAACCGCACGAGATGCAACACCTGTCCCTTTACCTCCCCCCTCAACTCCATCCAAGGACCCAAACAGTCTTTCCAGGTGAGACAGAGGTTCACCTGCACCTCCTCCAACCTCTATTGCATCCGCTGCTCTAGATGTCAACTTATTTACATCGGCGAAACCAACCGCAGGCTCGGCGATCGCTTCGCTCAACACCTGCGCTCGGTCCGCATTAACCAACCTGATCTCCCGGTGGCCGAGCACTTTAACTCCCCCTCCCATTCCCAGTCTGACCTTTCTGTCATGGGCCTCCTCCAGTGCCATAGTGAGCCCCACCGGAAATTGGAGGAACAGCACCTTGTATTTCGCCTGGGCAGCTTGCAGCCCAGTGGTATGAACATCGACTTCTCCAACTTTAGATAGTCCCTCTGTCCCTCTCTTCCCCTCCTCCCTTCCCAGATCTCCCTCTATCTTCCTGCCTCCACCTATATCCTTCCTTTGTCCCGCCCCCCCTGACATCAGTCTGAAGAAGGGTCTCGACCCGAAACGTCATCCATTCCTTCTCTCCCGAGATGCTGCCTGACCTGCTGAGTTACTCCAGCATTTTGTGAATAAATGCCAAATTTAAAGTCTCTTTCACCCAGAGTAGGGGAGTCACGAACTAGGATGACTTCGGTTTAAGGTAATC